>NW_024044850.1:0-258986 GCF_015852505.1 Tachyglossus aculeatus
TCTGTCTTCCCCTGTAGACTGCAAAGCTCCTTAAGGATGGGGATTATGTCCATCCACTCTATTGCAGTGTACTTTCCCAAGCACTCAGTACAGTGCTCTGCACAGAGTAAACGCTCAATAGATACGATCGACCGATAACCGATCGACGGTGGCTCGGGCTGCGGGAGGCCAGCGGGCGACCCCCGTATCGCGACGGGCTCCGGTGGCTCGGTCTAGGGTGTGGCAGGGGGTTAGCAAAGGAAGCCCTAGGCCTGCGGCCTAGACCCAGCCTTCCTGCTCCCGCCTGCCTCCCCTCCTTTCTGGCCTCGAATTGGGGGAGTGTCATCATCACACTCCCATGACAATGAAATGTTTTTCCATGAAAAATACAGACCCGGGTCTGGGAGTCAGAAGGTCATGGGTTCTTATGCCAGCTCTGCCACTTGTCTTCTGTGTGACCTTGGGTAAGTCACTTCACTTCTCCGGGCCTCAGTTCCCTCATCCGTAAAATGGGGATGAAGACTGTGGGCCCCAAGTGGGACAGGGACTGTGTCCAATGTGATCAGCTAGTTTCTGCCCGAGCAATTAGTACAGGCCCTGGAGCATAATAAGGACAAAAAATTCCTACGAGTCACAGTGTCTGACCAGGTGCGCCGGAATCCCGGATAGGTGGGCCGAACACAGTTTGACACAGTTCTCATCTGCCCATCGACGGTCTCGGACTCTATACGTGGCAAGGCCTAGTGGATATTGCCCAGGCCTACGAGGCAGAAGGACCTGTGTTCTAATCCTAGTTCCGCTACTTGTCAGCTATGTGTCCTCGGGCAAGTCGCTTCAGTTCTCTGGGCCTCGGTGACCTCGTTTGTAAAATGGGGATTAAAACTGTGAGCCCCATGGGGGACAGGGACTCCGTCCGACCCGACTTTCTCGTATCAACCCCAGCACTTAGAACAGTGCCTCGCACATAGTAAGTGCTTAACAAATACCACTCAAAAAACACAGTCAAGAAAAAGTCTTTCACCAGTTCTCCCTCCATCCCTTCACTTGTGTGGATCACTTGAGGTTCTCTTCTGAGACCCTTTCTGTCTGACTTTACACTCACTCCCTCAGGGAGCTCCATTCACTTCCAGTGGTTTGAACTACTGCTGTTCCAGGTGAGATTTTTGGAAAATACCTGGGCGATGAGAGACCGGAGGCAGAGGGACCAGCGAGGAGACCGATACAGTAGTCAAGATGGGACGGGACAATATTCACCAGGACTCTGTGGGCCGTCAGGAGAGATATAATAATAATTAATAATAGATGATGGCATTTATTAAGTGCTTACTATGTACAAAGCACTGTTCTGAGCGCTGGGGGGGTTGTTACAAGGTGATCAGGTTGTCCCACGGGGGACTCACAGTCTTCATCCCCATTTTCCAGGTGAGGGAACTGAGGCGCAGAGAAGTGAAGTGACTTGCCCAAAGTCACACAGCTGACAATTGGCGGAGCAGGGGTTTGAACCCATGACCTCTGACTCCAAATCCCGGGCTCTTTCCACTGAGCCATGCTGCTATGTTTTGAGCACAAAATACAGAGAGCCACAAAATACAGCCAAAGCTTGAATACCCATATTAATGGTGAGAAGCAGAGTAGCCGAGAGGATAGAGCCCGGGCCTGAGAGTCAGAAGGACCTGGGTTCTAATCCCAGCTAGCTCTGTCACCTGTCTGCTGTGGGTCCTTGGGCAAGTCACTTCCTTCTCTGGGCTTAGGTTCCATCTTCTGGAAAATGGGGATTAAGGCTATTAGCCCCATGTGGGACATGGACTGCATCCAACTGGATTAGCTTCTATCTACCCCAGCACTTAGTACAGTGCCTGGCACAGAAGCACTTAACAAACACCATAACAAAAAAAAAAAGACAAGGCTATCCAGAATTTTGTAAGCTCGTTGTTGATAGCGAATGTGTCCATTTGTTGTTGTTTTGTACTGTCCCAAGTGCTTAGTGCAGTGCTCTACACACAGTAAGCACTCAATAGATTCGATTGAATAAATGACTGAATAAATGAACATGAATCAATAATCCCATTAGGTTCCATTCCTTCTCCCTCTGCCTCCTAAAATCTTTCTAACCAATGGAAACATGAACTAATTTGATTTTCCCCACCTCTACCTACCCCAGGGCACTTTATCCTTCTAGAGATCCTGCATCGTTAGGCCATAAGCTCCTACAAGACCAGGAGGTGTCAGGTCTTATAGGTTTTTTATGCTCCCAGCCATCTAGTAGAGTGCTCTTGCAAAAAGCAGGCATTTAATAAATGCTGCTGAGGATGATGATGGATAAGCCTCACTTTTCTTCATCTCCCACTCCCTTCTGCATCGCCCTAACTTGCTCCCTTTGCTCTTCCCTGCCCGCCCCCTCCCACACAGCAGTTATGTATATATCTGCAATTTTATCTATTTATATTGATGCCCATCTCCCCTCTACCCCACACCAGACTTTGAGCTCATTGTGGGCAGGGACTGTCACTGTTGACCGTTGTATTGTTCCTACCCAAGCACTTAGTACAAGTGTTCTGCACACAGTAAGTGCTTAAGAAATACGATTGAATGAATGAATTGCTCAATCAAAGGCATTTAATAAGTGCTTACTGTGCGTGCAGGGCACTGGATTAAAAACCTGGGAAAGTACAGTAAAGCAGAGTTGGCAGACATGTTCCCTGTCCACAAGGAGTGTACAGTCTACAGGTAAAAAAACCCAACAAACTCTGCAATATTTACTAGTGAGTACTTGGCACTATTCTCAGTATTTCAAGCAGGAGAAGCAGCATGGCCTAGTGAGGATGGCAGGGGCCTGGGAGGCAGAAGGGCTTGAGTTCTAATCCTGTCTCTACAACTTGTCTGCTGTGTGACCTTGAGCAAGTCACTTCACTTCTCTGGACCTTAGTGACCTTATCTGTAAAATGGGGATTAAGACTGTGAGCCCCATGTGGGACAGGGACTGTGTCCAATCTGACTTGCATCTACCCCAGTGCTTAGTACAGTGTCTGGCACATAGTAGGTGCTTAACGAATTCCATTTAAAAAAAAGGAAGAAAATGGTTTGAATGCAGGCAGCCAGGAGGAAACTGATGAGCTCCCAGGTGTCAGGGATAAAAATGGAGGTAAAGCAATCCTCTTTCCACAGTTCTTATCTTACAGCATAATTACTACGGTATACCATTCGATTCGCAGTGTCGTGAACACCACAAGTATTGAGAACACATAGGCACAGATAGGGTCATCAGTCTCATATTCTGGCTAAAAGGAAACAAATCAAGTTTTTTATTATTTTTTTTAATGGGACAGAAACAGAACTTTGGCTCAAGACAAACACTTAAAACACATGAAAAATGAATACAAAATTCCCTCCCTGGTATCTCCAGGGAGCTGTAATTAAGGGAATATATCTATACTGAGTTGGATATACCCCTACCCAAATTTGCCGTATGGTCCAATCAGAGGCCTGGAGGGAACTTTGAGAGGTTGTCTAGAATATTCCCCTGCCTTCTGGCAAGGTTACTTTTAAACCATCCCAGACAAACAACACTGGACCTTTCTTTAAAAGATCTCCAAAGGCTCCTCCACTGGGTTCTTTGCTGATGCTTCAATAATTATTGTGGCATTTGTTAAGCCCTTACCATGTGCCAGGCGTTGTACTAAATGCTGGGGTAGATACAAGCTAATCTGGTTGGACAGAGTCCCTGTACCCACATGGGACACACAATCTTAATCCCCATTTTCCAGTTGAGGTCACAGAGGTCCAGGGAAGTGAAGTGACTTGCCCAAGGTCAGGGAAGTAGCGTGGGAATCAGAAATCATGGGTTCTAATCCTGGCTCCACCACTTGTCAGCTATGTGACTTTGGGCAAGTCACTTAACTTCTCTGGGCCTCAGTTACCTCATCTGGAAAATGGGGATTAAGACTGTGAGCACCATGTGGGACAACCCGATTACCTTGTATCTACCCCAGTGCTTAGAACAGTGATTGGCACATAGTAAGCGCTTAACAAAAAAACAAACAAACTAAAAAGGTCACACCGTGGACAAGCAGCCGAGCCGGGATCGGAACCCAGGTACTTTGATTCCTAAACCCGTATACTTTCTGCTAGGTCATGCGCTTCACTGTATCTCTACCCAGCCCAGAATCTTCCTAATGGCTTCAATTTTGAACAGTGTTTGACACATAAGAAGTGCTGAACAAATACCACAATTATTAATTTTTTCACTTTCAATCAAATACTGACTATGAAATGCTCCGGATCATTGTGGTGGTTTTTCGGTTCATTTTTCTTTTTTTTTAATAGTATTTGTTAAGCACTTATTATGTGTTCTAAGCATTGAGAGTTATCAGGTTGGACACAATCCTCGTCCCACGTGGGGCTCAAAGTCTAAGTAGGAGGGAGTAGGGTTCAATTCCCATTTTACAGCTGAGGAAACTGAGGCCCAAAGAAGTGGAGTGACTTGCACAAGGTCACATAGCAGGCAATGGACAGAGCAACTGACAGATGAAACCGGAGGAGACGGTTATCAGTTGTCTAGAACAACGGCTTACCATCACTCATATGATATCCATTCATTCCATCATATTTATTGAGCGCTTACTGTGTGCAGAGCACTGTACTAAGTGCTTGGGAAGTACAATTCAGCAACAGATAGAGACAATCCCTACCCAACAACGGGCTCACAGTCTAGAAGATATCTAGAAGATATGCTATTCCTTCACACCCTTGGGTTCCGTGATTAAGGCCTCTCACGTTCTCTAAGCAGGGAAACCCGTTTTTAATCTTGCTTCTAATCTTTCTTTCGTTTAACGTTACAGTGCTATTTTAAACATTTCTATCATTCTCTTTTGGTTCCTCCAAATAGTCCATATCGCGCTTCAGCTTTGGGGTTCCTCAGAGAACTACATTCCCAGATAGAGGTATGATCGATGCCGATTATAAAGGGGGAAGGAAGATTAGCAGGAGAAGCAACGTGGCTAGTCGATAGAGTGCGGGCCTGGGAGTCTGAAGGACCTGGGTTCTAAACCGGGCTCCGCTGCTTGTCTGCTGGATGACCTTAGGCAACTCACTTCAAATCTCTGGGTCTCAGTGACCTCATCTGTAAACTGGGGATTAAAACTGTGAGCTGTGGAAGCACAGTGGTCAAGGTCATGCTTTGGTCTACCCTTCTCTCTGACCTTTCCCTCTGCCTAGACCGGCTTCACCACGCCGGGTGTGGCTGATGGGTCGATTGACTCGAGGCTTGGTTAATTGATTCAAGCCAGTCAAGCCCAGTAGTTTGATTGTCATACTACCTGGTGACTTGATTTACTCAAAGCCAAGCCCAATCATTTGATTGACTCAAATAACTTGGCCATTTGTTTGACTCAAGTAACTTGGCTATTTGGTTGACTCAAATATCTTGGTTTCATGATTTACTCAAATTGAGGAGCCAAGCTTGATCTGAGTCAAGCACATTACATTACTAGATAAGGGGACTGAGGCAGGTTGGCCTAGTGGATAGACTAGCACGAGCCTGGGCATCAGAAGGGCCTGGGTTCATTCATTCATTCATTCATTCAATCGTATTTATTGAGCGCTTACTGTGTACAGAGCACTGTACTAAGCGCTTGGGAAGTACAAGTTGGCAACATATAGAGATGGTCCCTACCCAACAGTGGGCTCACAGTCTAGAAGAGGGAGACAGAGAACAAAACAAAACAAAACATATTAACAAAATAAAATAAGTAGAATAAATATGTACAAGTAAAATAAAAAATAGAGTAATAAATACGTACAAACATATATACATATATACGGGTGCTGTGGGGAAGGGAAGGAGGTAAGGCAGGGGGATGGGGGGGGGTGGGGGAGAGGAAGGAGGGGGCTCAGTCTGGGAAGGCCTCCTGGAGGAGGTGAGCTCTCAGTAGGGCCTTGAAGGGAGGAAGAGAGCTAGCTTGGCAGATGTGCGGAGGGAGGGCATTCCAGGCCAGGGGGATGGCGTGGGCCGGGGGTCGACGGCTGGACAGGCGAGAACGAGGCACGGTGAGGAGATTAGCGGCAGAGGAGCGGAGGGTGCGGGCTGGGCTGTAGAAGGAGAGAAGGGAGGTGAGGTAGGAGGGGGCGAGGTGATGGAGAGCCTTGAAGCCGAGGGTGAGGAGTTTCTGCCTGATGGTTGATTGGTAGCCATTGGAGATTTTTGAAGAGGGGAGTAACATGCCCAGAGCGTTTCTGGACAAAGACAATCTGGGCAGCGGCGTGAAGTATGGATTGAAGTGGGGAGAGACAGGAGGACAGGAGATCGGAGAGGAGGCTGTTACAGTAATCCAGACGGGATAGGATGAGAGCTTGAACGAGCAGGGTAACGGTTTGGATGGAGAGGAAAGGGCGGATCTTGGCAACGTTGCGGAGGTGAGACCGGCAGGTTTTGGTAACCGCTTGGATGTGAGGGGTGAACGAGAGAGCGGAGTCGAGGATGACACCACGGTTGCGGGCTTGTGAGACGTTTAGGATGGTAGTGCCGTCAACAGTGATGGGGGTTCCAATCCCAAGTTTGCCACTTGTCTGCTGTGTGAGCTTGGGCAAGTCACTTCACTTCTCTGGGCTTCAGTTCCCTCATCTGGAAAATGGGGGTGAAGACTGAGTGCCCCAGGTGGGACAAGGAACTGTGTCCAACCTGACAACAGTGCATCTACCCCAGCATAAGCTCTTAACAAATACTATTATTATTATTATTATTATTATTATTACAGTGCCTGGCACATAAGTGCTTTAACAAATACCATTTAAAAAAGGGAAGTGACTTGCCCAATTTCCCCTAAGAGTTGGTATTAGAATCCGGCTCTTTCCGACTCCCAGGCCCAGGCTCTTACTACTAGGCCATGCTGACTCCTCCAACTCTCTCCAAGCACTCCTTGAATGGAAGTGAGAGGATCAGCTGCACCCAGTTCATTCCCACAGCTCCCCTCCACCTCCTCCACCCTCAGGAAAATGCCCTCTCCCCTCACCGCCACCAGGGAGCCAGGGACTGCCAGTGGCTTGAGAGCACATCCATTACAGCAGGCAGAGGAGGAGAGATACAATTTTGGTCACCCTAAGACTCCCACGGGCTTTCGATAATAATAATAATAATAACGTTAGCATTTGTTAAGCGCTTACGATATGCCAAGCATTGTTCTAAGCACTGGGAGGATACAAGGTAATCAGGTTGTCCCACATGGAGCTCAGTTTTAATCCCCATTTTCCAGATGAGGGAACTGAGGCACAGAGAAGTTAAGTGATTTGCCCAAAGTCACACAGCTGATAAGTGGCAGAGCTGTGATTAGAACCCATGACCTCTGACTCCCAAGCCCGTGCTCTGTCCTCTGAGCCATGCTGCTCAGTAGGAGACAAAGTATTAAAAAGAGCAGCAAGTCACGTATGCCACCAAGAGAGCAAATACCATACATACTACCTATCCTCGCCAAAAAGTGTAAAGCACCAGAATAATAATAATAATGATGGTATTTGTTAAGCATTTACTATGTGGAAAGCACTGTTCTAAGCGCTGGCGGGATACAAGGTAATCAGGTTGTCCCACGTGGGGCTCACAATCTTAATCCCCATTTTACTTACAGATGAGGTAACTAAGGCACAGAGAAGTTAGGTGACTTGCCCAAAGTCACACAGCCGATAAATGGTGGAGCCGGGATTAGAACCCGTGACCTCTGACTCCCAAGCCCGGGCTCTTTCCACTGAGCCACGCCGCTTCCATAACCAGAATGTTACAGATGTGTAACTATCCAAAACCACGCGGATGTGGGATCCTCCTACAGTGTGGGACTTAGGGTTCAAAAAGAAGCCAACCGTAGGCCGAAGTCCTTAACTCAAGTCACAACTCTGGAGGCTAGGTGGAATGCCCAAAATAGTACTTGGGTTGAGTGCATTTCCTTACAGGGGAGATCACACTTTACTATTAGAGACAGGATTTGATATGCAACTGCGGTAAAACAGTCAGGTATTCGTATTATTTTAATGCGAAGTTCCCAGATAAAATTGTGCAATTTTAAAGACCGGTGATAAGCGCAAATGAGTACACTCGTAAAAATAAATCAGAATGCGCCCAGTGAGCCATTTTCTTCTGCAAGAGAATAAGCTGAGCCCATCGAACACTCCAAAAAATCTTCTAGTTACCCCCTCTCCTTCCCCCGCCAAAAAAGCCACCAATAAGTGCAGTGATACAGACGACGATATTCTCGGTTTGCCTTCCAAACTACCATCACGCTGGCTGGTCGGGTGAAATGGGAAGCCCCGAAAGAAACAGGTCCCCACCTGTGCCCGGGCTCTCACCTGTCTCCTCCTAGGGAAGTCGGAGTGGTGACGGGTTTTTGCGGGCATTTCTGGTGGGACACACTAGGCAAGGCCCAAGGTGAGTCGGCGGTTCCCGGGAGGGTCACGACCCGGCGGACACACACGTTCCGGGCCCCGTGGGCACGGCGCAGTCCGCAGTCCGTCAAAGGACGGGCCGGGCCGGGCTGGGCAGCAGCCTACATTTTGTAGGGCGGCACTCGATAAAGTCCGCGGCCGCTCCCACTTTGGACTAGCGGCCAATTATAATGATGGCATTTTTATTAAGCGCTTACTATGTGCAAAGCACTGTTCTAAGCACTGGGGAGGTTACAAGGAGATCAGGTTGTCCCACGGGGGGCTCACAGTCTTAATCCCCATTTTACAGATGAGGGAACTGAGGCACAGAGAAGTTAGGCCTTCCCAGACTGAGCCCCCTCCTTCCTCTCCCCCTCGTCCCCCTCTCCATCCCCCCCGTCTTACCTCCTTTCCTTCCCCACAGCACCTGTATATATGTTTGTACATATTTATTACTCTAATCATTTATTTATTTTACTTGTACATATCTATTCTATTTATTTTATTTTGTTAATATGTTTGGTTTTGTTCTCTGTCTCCCCCTTCTAGACTGTGAGCCCACTGTTGGGTAGGGACCGTCTCCATATGTTGCCAACTTGTACTTCCCAAGCGCTTAGTACAGTGCTCTGCACACAGTAAGCGCTCAATAAATACGATTGATTGACTGATTGATTAAGTGACTTGCCCAAAGTCACATAGCTGACAGTTGGCGGGGCCGGGATTTGAACCCATGACCTCTGACTCCAAAGCCCGTGCTCTTTCCACTGAGCCACACAGCTTCTCTAATTCGACTCTGGTGGGAAAAAGCGTGTGGAAGGCTGTGCCTTCCAAGGGTGGGCGTTCCCTTGAGGAAGCCCAAGCGGCGCAGGGTGTAGGGCCACCCTCGGTTCCCGGGGCGGGGCAGCGTGGCCCGGTCCCCCTCGCCGGAAAGGAGGCCGAGGGTCGTCGGGGCGCGGAAGGGGGTCCAGATCCGGAGGGGCGGGTGACGCGTGCGGCTGGGAGGCGGGGGCGTTCGTCGTCTCCGCTGCAATCACGGGTTTGAACGGCACGATGGGGCGGGTGGCGGCGGCGAGGCCATTTTGTGCGGGGCGCAAGGAGCAAGGGAAGTGGCCACAGTCCTGGAATATTCTTTTTTTATGGTATTTGTTAATCACTTAGTATGTGTTAAACATTATTCTAAGCACTGGGTTGGCACAGGTCAATTAGGTCGGACACAATCCCTGTCCCTCATGGGTCTCACGGTCTAAGTAAGAGGGAGACCAGTTATCAAATCCCCGTTTTGCTATTTAAGAATCTGAGGTCCAGACAAGTCAAGCCATTACCCAAGGTCACACAGCAAGTGAGTGGCGGAACCGGAATGAGAACCCAGGCCCTCTGACTCCACGGCCCGTGTTCTTTGCACTGGTTTTTTTGAGATCGCTGGAAATTTTACAGTGCTTGAAGAGCAGTCTGCCAATATTTGGGGAATCCGTGTGAGTCGACCTCAGTGTGGCCAGCCGAGGAAGGGTCTAACCACCTGGTCTTCCATGATCTGGCCTGAAGTTCCAGGTAGGACCCAACCTGGCCCGAATGTCCTCACTCTGGCCAGATTCCTCATCATCTGGGAAGGTTCGTGGGCTCGGGTTTTGATGACGCTTGTCTCATTGTCTCCCCGTTTAGTTTCAGGCCCTTAATGTATGAGCCCTTCTCTGGGGATTGTCTCCCCTTTCAATTCAAGTGCTCAAGGTAGGACCCGGTCAAAGGGGAATCATCTCCCCTTCAGTTTGAGGCGCTCAGAAACCAGTTCAGAAGTGAAACCGAGCCACCACAATATGCAGCAGAACAGTGTATCCCATGCTTGGCCTAATTGAAAGGTGGGTAGATGCCTACAGACACTCACACATTCACAATTATGGCAAAACAATAGCTACCAATCTGACTGGCTTCCCCAAGGTTTTTGAAGATAGTCCCATGTCAGAGGAGTTTCAAGGAAGCCGGAGGTAGGATGTGAGGGATAGGTCGGCGGTGAGGTAGATGTGATTGAGGTACAGTGAGAAGGTGAGCACCAGAGGAGCCAAGCGTGTGGACTGGGTTACAGTAGGAGAAAAGTGAGGTGAGGTAGGAGGGAGCAAGGTGGTTAAGTGGTTTAAAGAGAATGGTGAGGAGTTTTTGCTATAGTCCCAGGGAAGCTTGACCTATCTGTCGAATTAAGGGCCCTGGGGCTTCTCAGTCCCAATCAAATCAGCCTCCTGCACAGAGCCCCAGCCCCTGTTCTGCTATGAGTGGCAACCACCTCAACACTTTTCCTCCCCACTATTATTCACACACACACACACACACACACACACACACACACACACACACACACACACACACATATATACTTCCACTCAGTAATGGGGTAAATCTGGGAGTTGAATGTGCCCACAGTGTAAGAGGCCAAGGAGAAGCACTGAACAGCAGCTTTGGAGAAGATTCCTCTGGCCCCTGGAACCAGAACCAGCCTCTGTTCTGAGAGCAGCAGCCTGCCCCCTGGTGGCACCCAATCGTTATTCTGGGAGGCCGTGCCTCTCTATTAACCCTGGTGACACCAGGCTTGTTCAGAGAGGCTGTGCCTGGTGACAGTGTAGTATGGAATAGTACGATACAGCAGGAGGCTTGTTCTGGGAGGCTGCTTCTCTCTACCACCCCATAGTCGTTCTCTATCTACACTCCCTCCCTCGGTGAATTCATGGCTTCAACTACCCTCTCTACACTGATGACACCCAAATCTACATCTCTGCGCCTGCTCTCTCTCCCTCCCTTCAGGCTCGGGTCTCCTCCTGCCTTCCGGACATCTCCATCTGGATGTCTGCCTGCCATCTAAAACTCAATATGTCCACGACTGAACTCCTTATTTTCCCTCCCAAACCCTGCCCTCTCCCTGACTTTCCCATCATTGTAGACGGCATTACCAAGCTTCCCATCTCACAGGCCCGCAACCTTGGCGTCATCCTCGACTCCGCTCTCTCTCTCGTTCAGCCCTCACATCCGGTCCGTCACCAAAACATGCCGGGCTCACCTCCGAAACATCACCAAGATCCGCCCTTTCCTCTCCATCCAAACCACTACCTTGCCGGTTCAATCTCTCATCCTATCCTGACTGGATTACTGCATCGGCCTCCTCTCTGATCTCCCATCCTCCTGTCTCTCCCCACTTCAGTCTATACTTCACACCACTGCCTGGATCATCTCTGTGCAGAAACGCTCTGGGCATGTTACTCCCCCCATCAAAAATCTCCAATGGCTACCAGTCAACCTACGCATCAAGCAAAAACTCCTCACTCTCGGCTTCAAAGCTCTCCATCGCCTCACCCCCTCCTACCTCACCTCCCTTCTCTCCTTCTCCAGCCCAGCCCGCACCCTCCGCTCCTCTGCCGCTAACCTCCTCACTGTGCCTCGTTCTCGCCCGTCCCGCTGTCGAACCCCGGCCCACCTCCTCCCCCTGGTGTGGAATGCCCTCCCTCTGCACATCTGCCAAGCTAGCTCTCTTCCTCCCTTCAAAGCCCTACTGAGAGCTCACTTCCTTCAGGAGGCCTTCCCAGACTGAGCCCCCTCATTCCTCTCCCCCTCCCCATCCCCCTGCCCTACCTCCTTCCCCTCCGCACAGCACCTGTATATATGCTTGTACAGATTTATTACTCTATTTAATTTACTTGTACATATTTACTATTCTATTTAATTTTATTTTGTTAATATGTTTTGTTTTGTTGTCTGTCTCCCCCTTCTAGACTGTGAGCCCGTTGTTGGGTAGGGACCGTCTCTATATGTTGTCAACTTGTACTTCCCAAGCACTTAGTGCAGTGCTCTGCACACAGTAAGCGCTCAATAAATACGATTAAATGAATGAAATGGTCTCAGAGCCCAACAGGCTTCCCACAGACCACAGGGAGCATGCCACCTCTGGGTCCTGGGCTGTGTTTTGGCGGGGGGGAGAGAGGGGGTGGAAGGAGAGCACTGTTTCCCCTAGAGCTGTTTGGGCTGGACATCCAGAGTATAGGATAGTGGATAGAGCCCAGGCCTGGGAGTCAAAAGGTCATGGGCTCCAATCCCGGCTCCGCCACATGTCTACTGTGAGACCCTGAGCAATCAATCAATCGTATTTATTGAGCGCTTACTATGTGCAGAGCACTGTACTGAGCAAGTCACTTCACTTCTCTGCACTTGAGTAGAATTACAGATCAAAGACAGTTATAACAACTGAGTGCTAAGACCACGCCTATCGATAACCCGGGAAACCTTTGGGACAAGGACAGATTGAATCAAACACCACAGAGGTCAAGACTTGGTGTTTTATAGTACATGGAAAATGTCAATATAAGTAGTATTACAGAAGCAGCATGGCCTAATGGATAGAGCCAGGGCCTGGAAGTCAGAAGGACCTGGGCTCTAATCCCAGCTCTGCCACTTGCCTACTGTGTGACCTTGGGCAAGTCACTTCACTTTTCTGTGCCTCAGTTCCCTCATCTGTAAAATAGGGGTTGAGACTGTGAGCCCTAGATGGGACAGGGACTGTGTCCAATCTGATTAGCTGGTATCTACCCCAAGTGCTAAGTACAGTGCCTGGCACATAGTAAGTGCTTAACAAATGCTAAAAAAAAAATTAAAATTCTGAATTGGTTCACTGAAGCAGGCCCTTCCTTTCTGTAGGATGAGCCCTTATCCACCACTCCTGCTTTGTTGTTTATCACTTCATGCTATGTTAAAGGGATCTTTTTCATTCATTCATTCATTCATTCATTCAATTGTATTTATTGAACTTTGTGCAGAGCACTATACTAAACACTTGGGAAAGTAAGAAAGAACAATAAACAGACATGTTCCCTGCCCACAATGAGCTTACAGTCTAGAGACAACGAGCTCTTGCAGGAATTCTTAACTTCCTAGACTGTTCCAGGAAAGGGAGGGGATTTCTGACAAGGAGGGGTATACCTACCTCTGCTGGCCTCTTTCAATCCTACCGCAGTGGCCTCTGACTTATTTTATGCGTCCGTCCCTCCGTCCTGCCGCCGGTTTTCCCTCCACGGTGTTTCTTGGATCTGCCCCTTTCCTCCCTACCCTTTATCCACGCCCGGGGTTTCAGACTCTCATCACCTCCCACCTGGACTCTCGGATGAGTCTCCCTGCCGGTCTCCCGGCCCCTGTCCTCTTATCGTCTCAGCTCATCCTGCATTCTCGTGCCCAGATCATCTTCTGAAAACATCAATCGATCCATCAATCAGTGGTATTTGTCGAGTGCTTAATGCATGCAGAGCACTGTACAGAGCGCTTGACAATACAACAGAGTCGGTAGACACGTTTCCCCCTCTACCTCGCTAGTCTCCTACTCACCTTGCCACGTTCCCACGACAACCCAGCCCACACTCTTCGCTCCTCCGGTGCCACCCTTTTCACCGTGACTCGATCTCGTCTCTATCGCCGCCGACCTCTCGCCCACGTCCTGCCTCTGACCTGGAACGTCCTCCTTCCTCGTATCTGACAGACAATGACTCTTCCCCCACTTCAGAACCTCACTGAAGGCACGTCTCCTCCAAGAGGCCTTGCAGACTAGGCCCTCCTTTCCTCTTCTCCCACTCCCTTCTGCATCCCCCTGACTTGGTCCCTTTATTCATCCCCCCGCTCCCAGCCCCACAGCACGATGTCCATATCTGTGATTGATTGATTGATTGATTGATATTGATAGTTGTTTACCCCTCAAGACTGTAAGCTCACTGTGGGCAGGGAATGTATCTGTCTACTGTCATATTGTACTCCCTCAAGTGCTTAGTACAATGCTCTGAACATAGGAAGTGCTCAATAAACATGACTAACTCTAAGTTCTCTGAGGGCAGGGAACGTATCCTCCAACTCTGTTATCCCATTACACTGTAAGTGCTCAATAAATACGATTCAGTGATTCCCTTCCCAAAGTGAACTTGAAGTCTGAAAACATCATCTAAAATATATGCTCCCCCTCCTCAAAACTTTCCAGCGGTTACCCATTTCTCTCCACATGGAACAGATCCCCTAACCATTGGCAGCAAGACTTTCCATCAACTCCCTCTTTACTTTTTCCCTCTCTTCTCCCACTTTACCCCAACTTGTACACTTGGCTCCTCCCAAGCCAACATGGCCTAGCGGCTAGAACAAGGGCCTGGGAATTAGAAGGACATAGGTTCTAATCCCAGATCTGCCACTCGTCTGCTGTGTGACCTTGGGTGAGTCATTTAACTTCTCTGTTAAGTGCCTCAGTCACCTCCTCTGTAAAATGGGGATTAAGAGTGTGAGCCCCATGTAGGAAAGGGACTGTGTCCAACCTGATTAACTTAGATCTACTCCAACACTTGGAACAGTACTTCACACACAATATGTGCGTAACAAGTACTATTATGATGATGATGATGATGATGGTGGTGATGATGCAAATCTCACCCCCACCGCAGGAATCCTGTCACATTACCCCTGGTGGGAATGCGTTCATTCATTTAATCGTATTTATTGAAAGTTCACCATGTGCAGAGCACTGTACTAAATGCCTAGGAGAGTACAATGGAATGATAATACAGACACATTCCTTGCCCACAATGGAAGTGGAAGGCGCAAGACTGGGCAGACACGTGCCTGTCCCGGTGAACTTCCGCTCTCTGGTGCGTGGGTGGACGACCCACCGTGGTTTGGGCGGGACGACTCCCTTCTCTGACGTGTAGGCAAGTGAAAGAGTAACCCGGCCCAAGACCGATTAAGACACGGAATGATGTTTCCCCATGTCTCTGCTGCTTGTAAGCTGTGAGCCACCCCCTTCCCTCTCCAAATCCACCCACAGCCTCCCACGCATGCCCAGTCAGGCAGGCAGACATTCACATACTAGCGGGCGCCCACACACACACACCCTCCCACACAAGAACACACAAATAATAAGGACAACTGTGGTGTTTGTTAAATGCTTACTCTGTACCCTGCACTGTTCTAAGTGCTGGGGTAGATACGAGATCATCAGGTCCCATGAGGGGCTCCCACTCTGAGGAGGAGGGAGAACAGGGATTGAATCCCCATTGTGCAGATGAGGGAACTGAGGCCCAGAGAAGTGAAGTGACTTTCCCAAGGTCACACAGCAGGCATAATAATAATAATAATAATAATAATAATGGTATTTGTTAAGCACTTACCATGTGCCAGGCACTGTGCTAAGTGCTGGGGATACAAGCAAATGGAGTTGAACACAGTCCCTGTCCCTTGTGGGGCTCACAGTCTAAATCCCCATTTTACAGGTGAGGGAACTGAGGCCCAGAGAATAATAATAATAATAATAATGGCATTTATTAAGCGCTTACTATGTGCAAAGCACTGTTCTAAGTGCTGGGGAGGTTACAAAGTGATCAGATTGCCCCGCAGGGGGCTCACAGTCTTAATCCCCACTTTACAGATGAGGTAACTGAGGCACAGAGAAGTTAAGTGTCTTGCCCAAAGTCACACAGCTGACGTGAAGTGACTTGCCCAAGGTCACCCGGCGGACAAGTGATGGAGTCAGGATTAGAACCTTCCGACTCCCAGGCCCATGCTCTATCGTCTATACCATGTGGAACCCGGATGAGAACCCAGGTCCTCTGACTTTCAGGCCTGTGTTCTTTCCACTAGGCCAAGAGTCAGTCAATCAATCAATCCATCGTATTTATTGAGCGCTTACTATTTGCGCTTGGGATGCCTCAGGCCCCCCTCCTCTAGACTGTAAGCTCATTATGGGAAGGGGTCTGCTAATTCTGTTAGATTGCCCTCTCCCAGGTGCTACAGACAGTGTTCTGCACATAGTCAGCGCTCAACAGACACCACTGATTGGTTGAGTGATTGACTCTTTGCCTGCAGAGCAGTTGTCAATCAATCAATCACTCAATCAATCGTATTTATTGAGCGCTTACTGTGTGCAGAGCACTGTACCAAGTGCTTGGGAAGTACAAGTTGGCAACATATAGAGACAGTCCCTACCCAACAGTGGGCTCACAGTCTAGAAGGGGGAGACAGAGAACAAAACCAAACATACTACCAAAATAAAATGAATAGAATAGATATGTACAAGCAAAATAAATAAATAAATAAATAAATAAATAGAGTAATAAATGTGTACAAACATATATACATATATACAGGTGCTGTGGGGAAGGGAAGGAGGTAAGATGGGGGGATGGAGAGGGGGACGAGGGGAAGAGGAAAGAAGGGGCTCAGTCTGGGCAGGCCTCCTGGAGGAGGTGAGCTCTCAGTAGGGCCTTGAAGGGAGGAACAGAGGTAGCTTGGCGGATGGGCAGAGGGAGGGCATTCCAGGCCCGGGGGATGACGTGGGCCGGGGGTCGACGGCGGGACAGGCGAGAACGAGGCACGGTGAGGAGATTAGCGGCAGAGGAGTGGAGGGTGCGAGGTGGGCTGTAGAAGGAGAGAAGGGAGGTGAGGTAGGAGGGGGCGAGGTGATGGAGAGCCTTGAAGCCAAGGGTGAGTCTGTCAATCAGGCAAGGGGAGAGTCAGGGGGCAGGTTTTATGCCAAGACCACAAAGTCACTTCAGCCAATCACGGTATTTACTGAGCTTTCACTACGTGCAGAGCACTCCACTGAGCGCTTGGGCGAGAACTAGTGGACACACCAGAACTTGCGGACATATTCCCTGCCGATAACGAGCTTCCGGTGTAGAAGGTATCAATGAATGGTGTTTACTATGTGCTTTCTTTGGGCAAAGCACTGTAACTATGCACTTAGGAGGGTATAATGCAGTCGATAGATACACTTGTGCTGTGAGGGATGATGATGATGATAATAATAACAATGATAATAGTAATCAATATGTTTTTGAAAATCCCTTTTGGTAATACGAAGTTGATTGATATCTTTCAAAAGGCCCGGCCCTCTTTGAAGAACTTTCCTGGAGATCTTCCTCTGGGCAGAGGATGGGAGGGAATAGCTGATGCTAAGGTCAGGATTCAGAAATGACTCATGAGCCTTCTCATTTTATCAGTTTTCTTTTTTTTCTTATGGTATTAGTTAAGTACCTATTATGGGCCTACTACTGTTCTAAGTGATGGGGTACTGCTAATCAGGTTGGATACAGCCCATGTCCCACAGGGGCTCACAGATTAAGATTAAGATTACAGATGAGGGACCTGAGGCCCAGAGAGGTGATGTGACTTGCCCAAGGTCACACAGCAGGCTATGAAGCAGAGTGACCCAGTGGAAAGAACACAGGCCTGGGAAACAGGGGACCTGGGTTCGAAACCCAGCTCTGCCACTTCTCTGCTGCTCAGTTTCCTCATGTCTAAAATGGGAATTTGATAGCTGTTCTGCCTCCTACTTAGACTGTGACCCCATGTGGGATAGGGACCGTGTCCGACCATGAATTTATACCTAGCCCAGTGCTTAGAACAATGTTTGGCACCTACTAAGCACTTAACAAGTACGATAATTATTGTAACCATAACAAGTACCATATTTATTAAATGTGGGAGCTGGGACGAGAACCCAGCTCCTCTAGACTGTCAGCTTGTTGGGGGCAGGGAATGTGCCTGCTGAGGGTTCTATTGTACTCTTTGAAGCACTTAGTACAGGGCTCTGCACACAGTAGGCATTCAAGAAATACAACTAAATGAATTCTGACATTCCACGCTCCCTAACTGTGAAGTGCGGGTGTTTTTGAGGCGCTTTTTTTCAGAATGTATTTCTTTTGGATGAGTGAAATCGGCTGAAGGAAGAAGCGCGCGTTCTGCTTTTATTATGGGGAAAAAACCCCAAAAAACCAGACTTGATTCAATCTACCCGACAAAGCGGTATCTGCGATCCCGGCGCGGGAGCCATGACTGACCTTTCCAGAGAAGACCGTGGACGCCAAGCCGGGAGCGCTGGGTTCAGAACAGATGCCACTTGTCCGGTCGCCAGCCCACTAGGAGGTCCCTCCGTGGGGGCAGGAGACCCCGGTCCAAGGAGGCCCCCAGATGTGGGGAGACCCTGAGAACGCAGCCGAAGCCTCTCCGCACGCTGGATCGGAAGATGAGGTTGTGTGGAGGCAATTTTGCTGGATTCGTGGGGTTGTGGGGGCCGGTGGCTCGGTCACCTCAGTCACTCGGTCAGCTTCTTCGCTTTCTGTGACACCTTTATGGGCTCCGCCGCCGGTTAAGAGGGAGAGAGCAACTGCAGAGCAGAGACAAAAATCTCTGTTCCAGGAACCACAGTCCTGGGGAACTCAATCCACTAGATCCTAGGCTCCCTAACCTCCTTATGCCTTTATCTGTAAGGGCTGAGTACAGTGGTTTATACACAGTAAGTGCTCAATAGATACGATTGAATGAATGAATGAATGAACCCCATCTCCACCCCACAACACTTAAGCATCTATCCCTACACCCTGCCACTTCCCATGCCATTCAGGCAAAAACTCCTCACCCTCGGCTTCAAGGCTCTCCATCACCTCGCGCCCTCCTACCTCACCTCCCTTCTCTCCTTCTACAGCCCAGACCGCACACTCCGCTCCTCTGCTGCTAACCTCCTCACTGGGCCTCGGTCTTGCCTGTCCCGCCGTCGACCCCCGGCCCACATCCTCCCCCAGCCTGGAATGCCCTCCCTCCGCACATCCGCCAAGCTAGCTCTCTTCCTCCCTTCAAAGCCCTACTGAGAGCTCACGTCCTCCAGGAGGCCTTCCCAGACTGAGCCCTCTCCTTCCTCTCCCCCTCCCCACCCCCCGCCTTACCTCCTTCCCTTCCCCACAGCACCTGTATATATGTATATATGTTTGTACGTAATTATTACTCTATTTATTTATTTTATTTGTACATATTTATTCTATTTATTTTATTTTGTTAATATGTTTTGTTTGGTTCTCTGTCTCCCCCCTTCTAGACTGTGAGCCCACTGTTGGGTAGGGACCCTCTCTATATGTTGCCAACTTGTACTTTCCAAGTGCTTAGTACAGTGCTCTGCACACAGTAGGCACTCAATAAATACGATTGAATGAATGAATGAATGCCTGTCTGTTTCCCTCTCTGGACTCATTGTGGATAGGGAATCTGTCTGCTAATTCCCTTCTAGTGTCCTCTCCCAAGCGCTGGTCCAGTGCTGCGCACCCAGTAAGCGCTCAATAAACACCACCAACTGATCGATCAATTGAAGGATTGACTGCTGGACGCCTCTGGTCCACTGGCAGACCCCCCGGTCCCGGGGTTTGTATTTAATAATAATGATGGCATTTATTATGCACTTACTATGTGCAAAGCATGTAGTGGAGTGAGCATGGGCTTGAGGGTCAGAAGGTCATGGGTTCTTATCATTCATTCATTCACTCTATCGTATTTATTGAGCGCTTACTGGGTGCACAACACTGTACTAAGTACTTGCAAAATACAATTTGGCAACAGATAGAGACAATCCCTACCCAGCAGCAGGCTCACAGTCTAGAAGAGGGAGACAGACAACAAAACAAAACAAGTAGACAGGCCTCAACAGCATCAAAATAAATAGAATTATAGATCTATGCATATCATTAATAAAATAAATAGAATAATAAATATGTACAAATATACACAAGTGCTGTGGGGCGGGGAAGGGGGTATAGCAGAAGGAGGGAGTAAGGGCAAAGGGGAGGGGAGGAGGAGCAGAGGAAAAGGGGGGCTTAGTCTGGGAAGGCTTCCTGGAGGAGGTGGGCTCTCAGTAGGGCTTTGAAGGGGAGAAGAGAGCTAGTTTGGTGGATCTGAGAAGGGAGGGCATTCCAGGCCAGAGGTAGGATGTGGGCCAGGGGTCGATGGTGGGACAGGCAAGACCGAGGCCCAGTGAGGAGGTTAGCAGCAGAGGAACGGAGTGTGCGGGCTGGGCTGTAGGGGAAGCAGCGTGGCTCAGTGGAAAGAGCATGGGCTTGGGAGTCAGAGGTCATGGGTTCGAATCCTGGCCCCAACACTTAGCTGTGTGACCTTGGGCAAGCCACTTCACTTCCCTGTGCCTCAGTTACCTCCTCTGTAAAATGGGGATTAAGACGGTGAGCCCCCAGTGGGGCAACCTGATCACCTTGTAGCCCCCCAGAGCTTAGAAGAGTGTTTTGCACATAGTAAGTGCTTAACAAATTCCGCCGTTATTATTATTATTATTATCATTATTATTAGAAGGAGAGAAGGGAGGTGAGGTAGGAGGGGGCAAGGGGATGGAGAGCTTCAAAGCCGATTGTGAGGAGTTTTTGCTTCATGCAAAGATTGATAGGCAACCACTGGAGATTTTTGAGGAGCAGGGTGACATGCCCAGAGCGTGATTGAGAATGTGAGCCCCACCTGGGACGGGGACTCTGTCCAACCCGATTTGCTTGTATCCACCCCAGCGCTTAGGGGTAGCGGTAGCAGGAGGAGGAAGTAGGGTTAGTGGGGGAAGGAGCAAGTCGGGGAAAGGAGGCAGAGGTACCAGGGAAAGAAATGGGAGAAAGAGGAAGTGGGGGGAAAGGGCTAACAGTAACGGGGGGGGGGGGGGGGGGGGGGGCGGGAGGAGGAGATTGGGGAGAAGGAAGTGGGGGGAGGAGGTAGGGGCAGCCGGGGTGTGAGCCCATTGTTGGGTAGGGATAGTCTCGATCTCTCGCCGAATTTTACTTTCCAAGCGCTTAGTACAGTGCTCTGCACACAGTAAGCGCTCAGTAAATACGATTGAATGAATGAATGAAAGGGGTGGAGCAGTTATCATTCATTCCCTCATTCAATCGTATTTACCAAGCGCTAACTGTGCGTCCAGCACCGTACTAAGTACTTGAGAAGAATACAATAAAACAAGACAGAAACATTCCCTGCCCACCGCTGACAGTTTAGAGGGGGAGACAGGCATTAATGGAAATAAATAAGGAAGCGGGGAGAGAAGATTGGGAAAAAGATTGGGAAGAAGATTGGGCAGGGCGGGGGGGGGGGGGCTACGGGTAGCAGGGGAATCAATCAATCAATCCATCGTATTTATTGAGCGCTTACTGTGTGCAGAGCACTGTACTAAGCGCTTGGGAAGTACAAGTTGGCAACATACCCAACAGTGGGCTCACAGTCTAGAAGGGGAGAGATGGGGAAGGAGGAAGTGGGGAAAAGGGCTAGGGGCTGTGGAGGGCAGGAGACTGAGGGAGAAGGAGGGGGTGGGAGGTAGGGATAGCAGGGGAGGAGATGGGGGAAGGAGGTAGTGGGGACAAGGGGCCAGAGGTAGTAGCGGGGAGGAGATTGGGGGAGAAGGACGTGAGGGAAAGAGGTAGCGGGGAGATGAGGAGGAGATGGGGAGGTGGGGGTGGGGGAAGAAAGAAGTGGGAATAAGGGACTGGGGGTAGTGGAGGAAGGAGATTGAGGGAGAAGGAGGTGGGGAGGAGATGGGGAGGCGGAAGTGGAGGAAGGGGGTAGGGGTACCTGGGGGAAGGAGGAAGGGGAGAAAGAGGTGGAGGAATGAGGTAGGGGTAATAATGATGATGATAATAAGAATGACGGTATTCGTTAAGCGCTTACTATGCGCCAGGCACTGTACTAAGCGCCCGGCTCCACCAATTGTCAGCCGTGTGACTTTGGGCAAGTCACTTCACTTCTCTGGGCCTCAATTACCTCATCTGTAAAATGGGGATTAAGACTGCGAGCTCCTCTCCCCACCCCGCCCGTGGGACAACCTGATCACCTTGTAACCACCCCAGCGCTTAGAACGGTGCTTTGCACATAGTAAGCGCTTAATAAATGCCAACATTATTATTATTATTATTATTACAAGCAAATCAGGTCGAACACAGTCCCTGTTTCATGTGGGGCTCACAGTTTCAATAGCGCTTTGGAACAGTGTTAGGCACAGAGTAAGCGCTTAACAAATGCAATCCTCATTATTTTGCAGATGAGATCACCGTGGTGCACAGAAACGAAGTGGCTTGGAAAGAAGGTTAGGGGAGCGGAGGGGGGAGATTGGGGGAGAAGGAGGCGGGGGAAGGGAGCGGGGAGAAAAGAGGGATGGGGGAGGCAGGGAAAGTGGTGGGGGCGGGGCAGGGGGTGTCCCTCTTCCTCCCTTCTTCCCCCCGGCCCGGTCTCAATCAATCAACCGTATTTATTGAGCGCTTACTGTATGCAGAGCACTGTACCAAGCACTTGGGAAGTACAAGTTGGCAACATATAGAGACAGTCCCTACCCAACAGTGGGCTCACAGTCTAGAAGGGGGAGACAGAGAACAAAACAAAACATATTAACAAAATTAAATAAATAGAATAAATATGTACAAGTAAAATAAGTAAATAGAGTAGTAAATATGTACAAACATATATACAACTATACAGGTGCTGTGGGGAAGAGAAGGAGGTAAGACGGGGGGAATGGAGAGGGGGACGAGGGGGAGAGGAAGGAGGGGGCTTAGTCTGGGAAGGCAACCTGGAGGAGGTGAGCTCTCAGTAGGGCCTTGAAGAGAGGAAGAGAGCTAGCTTGGCGGATGGGCAGAGGGAGGGCATTCCAGGCCAGGGGGATGACGTGGTCCGGGGGTCGACGGCGGGACAGGCGAGAACGAGGCACGGTGAGGAGATTAGCGGCAGAGGAACGGAGGGTGCGGGCTGGGCTTCCTCCAGAGCTCAGGTACAGAAGCGGGGAAGTGAGGAGGGGGTCGGGAGACGGGGAGCCTGCTGACCTCTTTCTCTTCCATGGGGATTGGGAAGGTGGGCCGGGCGGCCAGCCTCCTGGGAGGGACCGAGCAGCAGGCGGGGGAGCCGCCGGTCGGGCCGAGCCGGGCCCGGAGGCCCCGAGGGGACCACGGAGAGTCTGGCGGGGAGCACGGGGAGCCAGGCGGGGAGCACGAGGAGCCAGGCGGGGAGCACGAGGAGCCAGGCGGGGAGCACGAGGAGCCAGCCGGCCAGCGCTCCACTGCCGCCGGAGTCGGGGGAGGGAGGGGCGGAGGAGAGAGAGATGGAGGGCAGGAGACTGCAGACTGCAGCCCACGGAGCAGGAGGGAGGAGGGAGCGCCCGGGAAGAGCCGGGGGGGGGGGATTGTACAGCGCTTAGCGCAGTGCTTGGCACACAGTCAGCGCTTAACAAATACCACAGTTCTTCTCCTTATGATGATGATGATGCAAGGGCCGGGGACGGTGGACGGTCGCTATCCGGGGTCCAAGGCCCCGCCTACCCTTTCAGCCGAGGAGAGGGGCAGCGGTGGCTAGAGCGGAGCGTCGCCGCAGGGCCCCGCGGGGAAGCTGGTGGGCGACTCCTTTCTGGCCGAGTATCCGGGGCCGAGGAGATTAGAAAGGGGAGAGGGGCCCCACGGATTGAGGCCCCTCCCCGGACCGGCTCTGTCCGCCGTCGAGGAATCCCTGGAGAGGGGTACGATCCAAGCCCCAGACCTTGGTGAGGGGGACGGATGGAGTCAGAAATCAATAATAACAGTCATGATGGTCATGATTGATTGATTGATCATAATCATTCATTCATTCATTCAGTCGTATTTATTGAGCACTGACTGTGAACAGGCACTGTACTAAGCGCTTGGGAAGTACAAGTTGGCAACATATAGAGACGGTCCCTACCCAACAGCGGGCTCACAGTCTAGAAGGGGGAGACAGACAACAAAACAAATAGAATAAATATGTACAAGCAAAATAAATAAATGGCTCTTAAGCGCTAGGTGCCAAAAACTGTTCTCAACACTGTTCTCAGTTGATCAGGTTGGACGCAGTCCCTTTTCAAACCATGTGAGGCTCACAGTCTTTATCACAGTCACAGAGTTGTCCAAGGTCACACAGAGCAGCCCAGTGACTGGGATTAGAGGTCCAGCATGCTGGGGAAGCAGCATGACCTAGTGGATAGAGCACGGGCCTAGGAGTCAGAAGGTCATGGGCTCTACAACCTGTCTGCTGTGTGACCCTGGGTAAGTCACTTCACATTTCTGTGCCTCATTTACCTCAACTGCAAAATGAAGATTGAGACTGTAAGCCCCACATGGGACAGTGGCTGTGTCCACCTGGGTTTGCTTGTATCCATCCCAGCGGTTAGTTCTGTGCCTGGCACGTAGTAAACTCTTGACAAATCCCATCATCATCATCCTCATCAATCTCTCCCTTTTTGATGATATGAATTTTTCAATGGTATGTGTAAGCACTGTATGAGGCACCGTTCTAAACGTTGGGGTAGATATAAGGTCATCAGATTGGACACAAGTCCATGTGTTTACGGATGAGGGAACTGAGGCCCAGAGAAGGGAAATCACACGGCAGGCAAGTGGCAGAGCCAGAATAGTAATGATGATAATACAGATGACATTTATTAAGTGCTTACTATGTGCAAAACACTGTTCTAAACGCTGGGGAGGTGAAAAGGTGATCAGGTTGTCCCACGGGGGACTCACAGTCTTAGTCCCCATTTTTACAGATGAGGGAACTGAGGCCCAGAGAAGTCAAGTGACTTGCCCAAAGTCACACAGCTGACAATTGGCAGTGCAGGGATTTGAGCTCGTGACCGCTGACTTCAAAGCCCGTGCTGTTTCCACTGAGCCAGGCTGCTTCTCAGAATTAGAACCTAGTCCTTCTGACTCCCAGGCCCATGCTGTATTGTTCTATTGTCCTCTCCTAGGCACTTACTAGAGGGCTCTGCTCAGAGTAAGTGCTCAATAATTACCATCGATTAATGATTGATCCCAACAGGGGTGGCCAAGCCACCAGAGGGTGGCAAGTCGCAGAGGATGGTGTGTGGCCATCTGTGTAGCCAGCACCTGGCATTCTGAGGAGTGGAGGGAGAGGTAGAAGCAGCATGGCCCAGGTGGACAGAGCCCGGGGCCTGGGAGTCAGAAGGGCCTGGGTTCGAACTCCGCCTCTACCGTAACCGTATGTCAGTTCTGTAACCTTTCATTCATTCATTCATTCATTCATTCATCAATTCAATCGTATTTATTGAGGGCTTACGGTGTGCAGAGCACTGTACTAAGCATTTGGAAACTACAATTCATCATCCAAGAGAGATAAGCCCTACCTAACAACAGGTTCACAGTCTAGAAGGGGGGAGACAATAAAACAAAACAAATAGGCATCAATAGCATCAATATAAATAAATAGACTTATAGATATATATATATATATACACATCGTGAAAGAAATTAATTGGCCAAGTCACTTCACTTCTCTGGGCCTCAGTTAGGGTGCTCAGCTAGGTCTAGTTCTCAGTGCTTGGTTCAGTGCTTGGCCCACAGTTAGAACTTACAATTCCACAATCGTCAGAAGTAGTGTGGCTCAGTGGAAAGAGCACGGGCTTTGGAGTCAGAGGTCACGGGTTCAAATCCTGAGTCCGCCAACTGTCAGCTGTGTGACTTTGGGCAAGTCACTTCACTTCTCTGGGCCTCAGTTCCCTCATCTGTAAAATGGGGATTAAGACTGAGCCCCATGTGGGAGAGCTCACCTCCTCCAGGAGGCCTTCCCAGGCTGAGCCCTCTCCTTCCTCTCCCCCCCCCCAAGCCTTACCTCCTTCACCTCCCCACAGCACCCGTATATATTTGTACATATGTATTACTCCATTTGTTTGACTTGTACATGTTATTTATCTATTTATTTTATTTTGTTAATATGTTTTGTTTTGTCATCTGTCTCCCCCTTCTAGACTGTGAGCCCGCTGTTGGGTAGGGACCGCTCTATATGTTGCCAACTTGTACTTCCCAAGCGCTTAGTACAGTGCTCTGCACACAGTAAGCACTCACTAAATACGACTGAATGAATGGACCTGATTACCTTGTATCACCCCCGGGCTTCGAAAAGTGCTTCGCACGCTATCGTTATGATAAAGGCTGCCGGGTGGGGTTGAGCCCGAGGGGTATGTAAGCACGGGGAGGGCGGGGTGGCGATCCTCCCTGGTTTCTCTTGGTAATGAGCCGCCCGAGATGCAGATAGCAGGAAATTGGAAAAGCAAATGAGAACTTCCTCCGCAACTACCCCCTCCGCACCCCCCCCCCAAAACCGAAACAGCCGATAAAAGGGGGAAAGAACTAGTTCCCTGGGGCCGCGGAACAAAGAAAGCAAATATCAAAGATCTGCGCTGAGACACCTTAATGGGGCCGAGGCCAAAGAGCACTCGAAACAGGATGGCATGTTGCGGGGTCCAGACTCCTTGAAACTCCTGTGACATGGGACTATCTTCAGGAAATTTTGGGAATCCAGTCGGATTGGTAGCTATTTTGGGTCGGGGTCGGGGGGGTGGGGGTGTGTGTGTGTGTGTGTGTGTGTGTGTGTGTGTGTGTGTGTGTGTGTGTGTGTGTGTGTGTGTGTGTGTGTGTGTGTGTGTGTGCGCACGCATCTACGCCCCTTTCAATTAGGTTAAGCGTGAGGTAAAGTGTTCCGCTGTATACGGTGGTAATAATAATAATGATGGTGGCATTTGTTAAGGGCTTACTATGTGCCGGGCACGGTACTGAGCGCTGGGGTGGGTACAAGTAAATTGGGTTGGACCCAGTCACTCTCCCACCTGGGGCTCCCGATCTCAATCCCCATTTTACAGATGAGGGAACTGGAACACAGAGAAATTAAGTGACTCGTGGCTCAGTGGAAAGAGCACGGGCTCGGGAATCAGAGGTCATGGATTCTAATCCCGACTCCGCCACTTGTCGGCTGTGTGACTTTGGGCAAGCCACTTAACTTCTCTGTGCCTCAGTTACTTCATCTGTAAAATTAAGATTGTGAGCCCCACGTGGGACAACCTGACCACCTTGTATCCCCCCCGCACGCTTAGAACAGTGCTTTGCACATAGTAAGCGCTTAACAAATACCATCATTATCATTATTATTATTATTGAAGTCACACAGCCGACAAGTGGTGGAGTCGGGAGTAGAACGGACCTTCTGACTTCCAGGCCCGTGCTCTTTCCACTAAGCCGTGCTGCTCCGGTGAGCGTCTCCTCCAAGCGCGCTGGCCGGGCGGGTCGGGACCGGGCGAGTTCGGCGACGGCGGCGGTTCTCGGCGGTGCGGGGCCGTCGCCATGGCACCGGCCTCCCTCTCCCGCGAAGTCCCGCAGGCTCAGCCCGTTCTGCTCCCGCCGATTTCCGGGAGGACGCGGACCCCACAAGGTCAATCTTGGGGTGGGAGCCCAGCCCAGCCCGCACATTCCGCTCCTCTGCTGCTAACCTCCTCAGTGGGCCTCGGTCTTGCCTATCCCGCCTTCGATCCCTGGCCCACGTCCTACCTCGGGCCTGGAATGCCCTCCTTCCTCACATCCGCCAAACTAGCTCTCTTCCCCCCCTTCAAAGCCCTCCAGGAGGCCTTCCCGAACTGAGCCTCCCTTTTCCTCTGCTCCTCCACCCCCCGCCGCCCCCCCTTCGCCGCGTTGCCCCTACTCCCTCCCTCTGCTCTACCCCCTCCCCCGCCCCACAGCACTTGTGTATCTTTATTATTCTATTTATCTTATTAATGATGTTCATTCATAGAGCAGCAGCGTGACAGTGGAAAGATCACGGGCTTTGGAGTCAGAGGTCAGGGGTTCAAATCCCGGCTCAGCCCCTTGTCAGCTGTGTGCCTTTGGGCAAGTCAGTTCACTTCTCTGGGCCTCAGTGACCTCATCTGTCAATGGGGGATTAAGACTGTGAGCCCCCCGTGGGACAACCTGATCACCTTGTAACCTCCCCAGCGCTTAGAACAGTGCTTTGCACATAGTAAGCACATAATAAATGCCATTATTATTATTATTCATTCATTCAATCGTATTTATTGAGTGCTTACTATGTGCAGAACACTGTACAAATCGGCAACATATAGAGATGGTCCCTACCCAACAAGGGGCTCAAAGTATATCTATAATTCTGTTTATCTAGTTTGATGCTATTGATGCCTGTCTAGTTGTTTCATTCTTGTTGTCTGTCTCCCCCCTTCTAGACTGTGAGCCCGTTGCTGGGAAGGGATTGTCTCTATCTGTTGCCGAATTGTACTTTCCAAGCACATAGTACATTGCTCTGCCCAGACTAATATGATTGAATGAATGAATAGTGGATTGAGCACAGGCCTGGGAGTCAGAAGGTCACCCCGCTCCTCTGCTGCTCACCTCCTCACCGTGCCTCTTTCTCTCCTGTCCCACCGTCGACCCCTGGCCCATGTCCTACCTCTGGCCTGGAATGCCCTCCCTCCTCACATCCGCCAAACTAGCTCACTTCGCTCCTTCGAGGCCCTACTGAAAGCTCACCTCCTCCAGGAGGCCATCCCAGGCTGTGCCCCCCCTCTTCCTCTGCTCCTCCTCTCCTTCCCATCGCTCCTACTCCCTCCCTCTGCTCTACCCCGCCCCCCGCCCCACAGCACTTGTGTATATAGTAACATATTTATTATACTATTTATTTTATTAATGATGTGCATATATCTATAATTCTCTTCATTCATTTTGATGCTTTGTTTTGTTGTCTGCCTTCCCCCTTCTAGACTGTGAGGCCGTTGTTGGGTAGGGATTGTCTTTATCTGTTGCCTAATTGTATTTTCCAAATGCTTAGTACAGTGCTCTGCACACACGATACGATACAGTGCTCTGCGCAATACGATTATTGAATCGTATTCAATAAATACGATTGAATGAATGAATGAATGAGCTCTAATCCCGGCTCTGCCCCTTGTCTGCTATGTGATTTTAGGGCAAATCATCCCACCTCTCTGGGCCCTGGTTACCTCATCTGGAAAATCGGGACCAAGACTGTGAGCCCCACGTAGGTCAGGGACTGCGTCCAACCCGATTTGCTTGTATCCACCCCAGCGCTTAGGACAGTGCCCGGCACACAGGAAATGCTTAACAAATATCATTATAATTTTTATTACTATTATTATTCTTCTCAAAGATTGGGGTTCTAATGCTGACTGTGGTTCATGGATGCTTATTTGACCGTAGGCAAATCACTTAAATTTTCAATTTCTTCATCTTTAAAATATGGATTCCATATCTGTAACTTCCTTCTTAAATGGAGCGCTCCCCCCCAACCCGCCCCACATTCCCCCACCTCTTTCTCCCTAATCTCCTCCTCCCAGCTACCCCTACCCCCTTCCTCCACCTCCCCATCTCCTCCACACTTCCCCCTGCCTCTTTCCTCCACCTCCTTCTCCCCCATCTCCTTCCTCCTCTACACTTAGCCCCTTCCTCCCACTTCTTCCTTGCCCCACCTCTGCCTCCCCATCTCCTTTCCATCCATGGAGAAGCAGCATGGCCCAGTAGAAAGAGCACGGGCTTTGGAGTCAGAGGTCAGAGCTTCAAATGCCGGCTCCACCAATCAATCGATCACTCAATCAATCGTATTTATTGAGCGCTTACTGTATGCGGAGCACTGTACAAGCGCTTGGGAAGTACAAGTTGGCAACATGTAGAGACAGTCCCTACCCAACAGTGGGCTCACAGTCTAGAAGTAGTCCAGTTGTCAGCTGTGTGACTTTGGGCAAGTCACTTCACTTCTCTGGGCCTCAGTGACCTCATCTGTAAAATGGGGATTAAGACTGTGAGGCCCCCCGTGGGACAACCTGATCACCTTGTAACCTCCCCAGCGCTTAGAATAGTGCTTTGGACATAGTAAGCGCTTAATAAATGCCATCATCATCATTATTATTATTATCTCCCCCCTGCCTCCTTCCCCCATCTCTTGCCCTGCTTCCCCTCTCCCCCGACCTCCTTCTCCCCCATCACCTCCCTGCTGCTACCCCTAGTTCATTCATTCATTCAGTAGTATTTATTGAGTGCGTACTGTGCTCTGGTAGTACAGTGCTCTGTACTAATTGCCTGGAAAGTACAATTTGGCAACAAATAGAGACAATTCCTACCCAACAACAGGCTCACAGTCAAGAAGGGGGGAGACAGACAACAAAACAAAACAAGTAGACACGCATCAATAGCATCAGTATAAATGAATAGAATTATAGATATATACACATCATTAATAGAATAAATAGAATTATAAATATGTACAAATATACACAAGTGCTTTGGGGCAGGGGTGGGGAGGGGGGTAGAGCAGAGGGAGGGAGTAGGGGCAATGGGGAGGGAAGGAGGAGCAGAGGATTATCTTTGTCCAGAAACGCTCTGGGCATATTACTCCCCTCCTCAAAAATCTCCAGTGGCCACCAATCAGTCTGCGCATCAGGCAGAAACTCCTCACCCTGGGCTTCAAGGCTGTCCATCACCTCGCCCCCTCCTACCTCACCTCCCTTCTCTCCTTCTGCAGCCCAGCCTGCACCCTCCACTCCTCTGCTGCTAATCTCCTCACCGTACCTCGTTCTCGCCTGTCCAGCCATCGACCCCCGGCCCACGTCATCCCCCGGGCCTGGAATGCCCTCCCTCTGCCCATCCGCCAAGCTAGCTCTCTTCCTCCCTTCAAGGCCCTACTGAGAGCTCACCTCCTACAGGAGGCCTGAGCTCCTTCCTTCCTCTCCCCCTCGCCCCCCTCTTCATCCCCCCATCTTACTTCCTTCCCTTCCCCACAGCACCTGTATATATGTATGTTTGTACATATTTATTACTCTATTTATTTATTTTACTTGTACATATCTATTCTATTTTATTTTGTAATATGTTTGGTTTTGTCTCCCCCTTTTAGAATGTGAGCCCACTGTTGGGTAGGGACTGTCTCTATATGTTGCCAATTTGTACTTCCCAAGCGCTTAGTACAGTGCTCTGCACACAGTAAGCACTCAATAAATACGATTGATGATGATGATGATGAAAAGGGGGCTCAATCTGGGAAGGCCCCCTGGAGGAAGTGAGCTTTCAGGAGGGCTTTGAAGGGGGGAAGTGTGCTAGTTCGGCAGATGTGAGGAGGGAGGGCATTCCATTCATTCATTCAATCGTATTTATTGAGCACTTACTGTGTGCAGAGCACTGTACTAAGCACTTGGGAAGTACAAATCAGCAACGTATAGAGACGGTCCCTACCCAGCAGTGGGCTCACAGTCTACGAGGGGGAGACAGACAACACCACAAAACAAGTGGACAGGTGTCAATACCATTAGAATAAATAGAATTATAGCTATATACACATCATTAATAAAATAAATAGAGTAATAAGTAGGTACACAAGTGCTGTGGGGAGGGGAAAGGGGTAAGGCATGGGGGGGCGATGATGGGAAGGGGAAAAGGAGGAGAGGAAAAGAGGGGCATTCCAGTCAATCAATCATATTTATTGAGCGCTTACTGTGTGCAGAGCACTGTACTAAGCGCTTGGGAAGTACAAGTTGTCAACATATAGAGACGGTTCCTACCCAACAGTGGGCTCACAGTCTAGAATACAGAGATAGGACGTGAGCTGGGGTTCAACGGCGGGATAGGCGAGAACGAGGCACAGTTGGCAGCAGAGGAGTGGAGTGTGCAGGCTGGGATGTAGAAGGAGAGAAGGGAGGTGAAATAAAAGGGGGCAAGGGGATGGAAAGCTTTGAAGGCAATAGTGAGTTTTTGCTTGATACGAAGGTTGTTAGGAAACCACTGGAAATTTCTGACGGTGCGAGGAGGGGGGTGGGTGGTGACATGGTGACATGCCCAGGGCGTTTCTGTAGAAAGATAATCTGGGCATCAGAGTGAAGTATAGACTGAAGCGGGGAGAGACAGGAAGGTTGGGAGGTCAGAAAAAATGCTGAGGCAGTTATCCAATCAGGATATGATGAATGACTGTACTATAACGTGGTTGCGGTTTGGATGTAGAGGGAAGGGCAGAACTCGGCTGCTACCTTCTTCCCCCATCTCCTCCCCTGCTACCCCTACCTCCTTCCCTGTCCTTCTTCCCCAGTTTCCTCCCCCCGACAGCCCCTAGCCGTTTTTCCCCACTTCCACCTTCCCCATCTTTTGCCCTGCTACCCCTTTGCCCTTTCCTTCCCACCTCCTCCCCACCCAATCTCCCACCCCTACACTGTTACCCCTAGCCCCTACCCCCACTTCCTTCTTTATATCTATTAATGTCTGGCTCCCCCTCTAAATTGTCAGCTCCTTGTGGCCAGGGAATGTGTCTGTTTATTGTTATAGTGTATTCTTCCCAAGCACTTAGTACAGTGCTCTGCACACAGTAAGCAGATTGATTGAATGAGCAAATGAATGAACAAACTAACTCCACCTTCTCCACCCCTGCTACCCCGTCTCCTTCCTTCACCTCCTTCTCCCCCCCACCCCGATCTCCTCCCCCCCTACACCTAGCCCCTTCCCCCAATTTCCTCTTTCCCCCATTTCTTTCTTGCTACCCCTACCTCCTTCCCCCCACTTCCTCCTTCCCCGATTTCCTTCCCCACTAAACCTACCTCCTCCCCCCATCCCCACCCCCACCCTGGCTACCGCTACCCCTACCCCTAAGCACTGGGGTGGATACAAGCAAATCTGTTTGGACATAGTCCCTGTCCCAGGTGGTGCTCACATTCTCAATCCCCATTTTATAGAATGAGGGAACTGAGGCCCAGAGAAGTGAAGTGACTTGTCCAAGGTCACACAGCAGACAAGCGGCAGAGCCAGGATTAGAGCCCATGACCTTCTGACTCTGAGGCCCATGGTCTCTCCACTACACCATGCTGCTTCTCCAATACAGGCCCTGGGACTGGGGCGGGGGCGAGGTTGCGGGCTGGGGGGGGGCTGCCGGGGACCAGAGGTGTCAATCTGCCCATTAATCTATCAGTCAGTGGGGTTTAAGAGCAGCTACTGGGTGCACAGCACTGGACCAGCGCTTGGGAGGGAACGATAGAATGGAATTAGCAGGCATATTCTCTGCCCGTAGCAAGTCAAGAGGGGGATAGATACCTAAATACTGTGGGGTGGAGATGGGGTTGGTTCATTCATTCATTCATTCATTCAATCATAAGCAGCAGGGCCCAATGGAAAGAGCACAGGCTTGAGAGTCAGAGGTCATGGATTCAAATCCCAGCTCTGCCAGTTGTCAGCTGTGTGGCTTTGGGCAAGTCAGTTAACTTCTCTGGGCCTCAGTTACCTTATCTGTAAAGTGGGGATGAAGACTGTGAGCCCCATGTGGGACAATCTGATCACCTCGCATCCTCCCCAGCGCTTAGAACAGTGCTTTGCACATAGTAAGCGGTTAACAAATGCCATCATCATCATCCTATTTGTTAGGCACTTACTGTGTGCAGAGCACTGTACACTAAGCGCTTGGGAGAGTGCAAGATTACAATAAACAGACACATTCCCTGCCCACAATGAGCATACAGTCTTGAGGGATGTGGAAGCACAATGGTCAAGGTCCTGGATTTGTCCACCTTTCTCTCTGACCTTTCCCTCTGCCTAAGGCCCGCTTATCACTCTATCACAAGAGGTCCAGGACTAAACAGCCCCAGGGACTCACTGCTTTCTAGCCTAAAGTATTTCTCCTATTGTATTGTTCTGATGATTATGAATACTGTACCAATGGTGTAATAATAATAATATTTGTTAAGCGCTTACTATGTGCCAAGCACTGTTCTAAGTGCTGGGGTAGATACAAGGTACTCAGGTTGTCTCACGTGACGACGATGATGATGATGGTATTTGTTAAGCGCTTACTATGTGCAAAGCACTGTTCTAAGCGCTGGGGGGATACAAGGTGATCAGGTTGTCCCACGTGGGGCTCAAAGTCTTCATCCCGCATTTACAGATGAGGGAAGTGAGGCCCAGAGAAGTGAAGTGACTTGCCCAAACTCACACAACTGATAATTGACAGAGCCAGGATCAGAACACATGACCTCTGACTCCCAAGCCCGCACTCTTTCCAATAACCCACACTGCCCGCTTCTCATATATAAAGAAGCTCTGTATTGCTTAAAGTTGAGCTGGCCTTTACTCTCAGGGGAATCTCTGCCACTCAACGCCTCTCCCTACTGGTGCCGGGTGAAGCTTTACTGTAATAATAATAATAATAATAATAATAATACTGGTATTTGTTAAGTGCTTATTATTATTATTATTATTTTTACAGTGCCTGGCACATAGTAAGCACTTAACAAATACCATTTGAAAAAAAAAACCGGAGGCAAGAGGCAGAGCAGGGATTAGAACCCAGATCCCGTGGCTCCCAAATCCAGGCTTTTCTCACTAGGACACAGGATGCCAGATCCCCTCTTCCCCCGACCCGGGAAAGGAGGTGAGCAGAACTCAGGACACGTGGTTGGCTTGGTGGCCGCAGTCCGGTCACCTGGGGCCTTGGGTTCGAGTCTTGGTGGGCGCAGATGAGAGGAGAGCCGGCTCCCTCATCTGAAACGCGGGATTCGACAACCCACTTGGGCTGAGGCCGGGGAAGGTGGAAGCGCAAATTTTAACAACAATTATCCACCTAATTGAGTCCCAATTAAAGCCGAGGAGAGGGAAGGGAAGGGAAAAGAGGAAAGAAAAGGGAGAGGGAAAAAGGAAAAGCAGCATGGCTCAGTGGATAGAGCCCGGGCTTGGGAGTCGGAGGTCATGGGTTCTAATCCTGCCTCCGCCACCTGTCAGCTGCGTGACTTTGGGCAGTCACTTCACTTCTCTGGGCCTCAGTGACCTCATCTGGAAAATGGGGATTAAGACCGTTAGCCCCATGTGGGACAACCTGATTCCCTTGAATCTACCCCAGTGCTTAGAATGGGGCTTGGCACATAGTAAGCGCTTAACAAATACCATCATCATAGTGCTCTGCACATAGTAAGCGCTTAACAAATGCCATTATAATTATTATTATTATTCTCTGGGCCTCGGTTCCCTCATCGGAGACTGCGAGCCCCACATGGGACAGGGACTGTGTCCAACCCGATTTGCTTGTATCCACCCCAGCTCTTAGAACAGTGCCTGGCACATAAGTAAGCGCTTATATACCATAATAATAATTATTATTATTAAAAGGGAAAGGCTCTGGGTTCTAATCTCTCGGTCTCTCTCCTTCCAGTTGGCTGCTCAGCCAATCAATCAATCGTATTGAGCGCTTACTGTGTGTAGAGCACTGTACTAAGCGCTTGGAAAGTACAATTCAGCAACAGACATCCCTACCCTTGCCCTCTGGGCCCTGGCACCCAGGCTGGAGGGGGGCCAAAGGGGTAGTTTGAGAGAGGACAGGGACCGGTCATGGGGGCGGTCAAAGGGCAGCCCGACAAGGGCCCGTTGACCCCTCAGCCTGGGACTCTGCCCACCTCTTTCGCGCCCCCCACCCTTCCCGGGGTCTCCCGGAGGAGCCCAGGAGAAGAGTCGAAACCAGAAGATGGATTCTAATTCATTCATTTGTATTTACTGAGTGCTTACTGTGTGCAGAGCACTGTACTAAGCGCTTGGGAAGTACAAGTTGGATTCTAATCCCACCCCTTGCCTGCTGGGTGTGACCTTGGACAAGTCACTTCACTCCTCTGTGCCTCAGTTCCCTCATCGGTCAAACGGGGATGAAGACCGTGAGCCCCACGGGGGACAGGGGACTGGGTCCGACTTAATTTGCTTGTATTCATTCATTCAATCGTATTTATTGAGCGCTTACTGTGTGCAGAGCCCTGGGCTAAGCGCTTGGGAAGTACAAATTGGCAACATATAGAGACGGTCCCTACCCAACAACGGGCTCACAGTCTAGTCACAGTCTAATATCCACCCCAGTGCTTAGTACAGTTCCTGGAGAGTAAGCGCTCAGTGGGAACGAGCCCGGGCTTTGGAGTCAGAGGTCATGGGTTCGAATCCCAGCTCCGCCACATGTCTGCTGTGTGACCTTGGGCAAGTCGCTTCACTTCTCTGAGCCTCAGTTCCCTCATCTGTAAAATGGGGATTGACTGTGAGCCCCATGTGGAACAACCTGATCACCTTGTGTCCCCCCTCAGCGCTTAGAACAGTGCTCTGCACACAGTAAGTGCTTAACAAATGCCATTATTATTATTAAGAAATACCACGATTTTTATCACTCTGAGAAAGGCAGGGGCTTGCCCAAGGTGACCCGGCGGCCAGGACAGGGGGTGGGGGAGGAGAGGGGCGCTGGCCGCAGAGAAGACCCCGGGTGACCGATTTCCAGGAGAGAGGGGGTGGCTGGCCAGTGCCAGGGTGCCCACCCGAGCAGAGCTGGCCCCCAGGGGAGCCCGCTGCCCAGCACCCCCCAGCCGGATCCGTGGCCCGGTACTGGCCCAGAGGACCCCCTCGCCCCTTCCCCGCCGTGCCCGCCGACGCGACGGATTTAGCGGCCACTGGTGCCAGGAGAGCTGGGAGCTGAAGGCACTCCCGGCCCGAAGAACCCACGCAGAGCTCTGACGCTGGCACCGCCATCGCAACGCTGGCACCAGCCGTGGGCTGGATGCCCTCCTGGACCCCCATGTGGGCAGGGTGGGCCAGCCAACAGGCCCTTCCTCTTCCTCCAGCGACCCAGCACGGCCCAACTCACACACCTGACTCTCTCCTCTTCCCCTCCTCTAGACTTTGAGCCCGCCCTGGGCACGGATTGCCTCTCTTTATTGCTGGATTGTCCTCTCCCAAGTGCTTAGTACAGTGCTCTGCACATACGTAAGTGCTCAATAAATACCACTGAATGAAGGAATGAATGCCTGACTCTCCCCAGGGACCCAACATGGCCCCTCACACACACCCCCAACAGTCCCCCTGTCCCAGGCCAGCCGCCTTCATGCCCCAGAATGGGAGCGCTCCGGCTCTTCTCCGGCCCAATCCCTCCAGGTTCCCACACCCCGCCCTTTGGGCAAGTTACTTCACTTCTCTGGGCCTCAGTTTCCTCATCTGGAAAATGGGGATGAAGACTACGAGCCCCACATGGGACAACCTGATGACCTTGTATAATAGTAATAATAATAATGATGGCATTTATTAAGCGCTTACTATGTGCAAAGCACTGGGGAGGTTACAAGGTGATCAGGTTGTCGCACAGGGGCTCACAGTCTTCATCCTCATTTTCCAGATGAGGGAACTGAGGTACAGAAGAGTTAAGTGACTTGCCCAAAGTCACACAGCTGACAAGTGGCAGAGCCAGGATTTGAACCCATGACCTCTTACTCCAAAGCCCGGGCTCTTTCCACTGAGCCATGCTGCTTCTCTGTATCTCCCCCAGCGCTTAGAACCGGGCTCGGGGCCTAACGAAGTGCTTCACAAATACCATAATTATTATTATTAGTTGGCACAGAATAGGCAGGGCTGGATTTCCTACAAGAGGATGAGAACGGCCCCAATCCCTATCCCACCAGCCTAAGGGGGGAGGGAAGGAATCGGAAACCCCATTTTACAGACGAGGCAACGGAAGCACTGAAAAGGGAAGCAGTTAGTCAAGGGGACGCAGCAGGCAAGTGGCGGAGGAGGAATTAGAACTCGGGTCTTCTGACCCCAGGCCTGCGCTCTCTCTGTTTCCACCCTACAGTATAAGCTTCCTTTGGGCAGGGAACTTCCCCAAGCACTTAGGGCAGCGTGTTGCTCCCAGGCCCTCAGTGAATACTATCATTCATTCATTCCATCATATTTATTTTGGCATTTATTAAGCGCTTACTATGTGCAAAGCACTGTTCTAAGCACTGGGATTTATTGAGCACTTCCTGTGTGCACAGCACTGTACTAAGCGCTTGGGAAGTAAAAGTTGGCAACATATAGGGACGGTCCCTACCCAACAACGGGCTCACAGTCTATTACCACCGTAGCCTAATGGAAAAAGCCTGAGCCTGGGTGTCAGGATACCTGGGTTCTAATAATAATAATGATGGCATTTATTAAGCACTTACTGTGTGCACAGCACTGTTCTAGTCTCACCTCCACCACTGGCCTGCTGTGTGACTTCGAGCAGATCGCTTAACCTCTCTGGGCCTCAGCGTCCTCATCTGTAACACGGGGATTCAATACCCCTCCTCTAATAATAATAATAATGATGGGGTTTTTTTAATGGCATTTATTAAGCGCTTACTATGTGCAAAGCTCTGTTCTAAGCGCTGGGGAGGTTACAAGGTGATCAGGTTGTCCCACAGGGGGCTCACAGTCTTAATCCCCATTTTACAGATGAGGGGACTGAGGGACAGAGAAGTTAAGTGACTTGCCCACAGTCACACAGCTGACAAGTGGTGGAGCCGGGATTTGAACCCATGACCTCTGACGCCTAAGCCCGGGCTCTTTCCATTGAGCCATGCTGCTTCGCAGCCACGCTGTTAAGCGCTTACTATGTGCCAAGCACCGTTCTAAGCGCTGGGGGGGATACAAGGTGATCAGGTTGTCCCACATGGGGCTCACAGTCTTCATCCCCATTTTACAGATGGGGTCACAGGCACAGAGAAGTGAAGTGACTTGCCCCAAGTCACACAGCCGATAAGTGGCGGAGCCGGGATTCGAACCCATGACCTCTGACTCCCAAGCCCGGGCTCTTTCCACTGAGCCATGCTGCCTCTCTAGACCGTAAGCTCATTGTGAGCTGGGGATGTGTCTACTGGACTCTCCCAAGCACTTAGCACAGTGCTCTGTACGCAGTAAGCGCTCAATAAATACAGCAGACTGACAGTGGGGCTTAGACTGGAGGCCCCACGTGGGCCAGGGACTGCATCCACTCCATCTCGGTCATGGGTTCAAACCCCAGCTCCGCCAATTGTCAGCTGTGTGACTTTGGGCAAGCCACTTCACTTCTCTGGGCCTCAGTTCCCTCATCTGCAAAATGGGGATGAAGACTGTGAGCCCCCCGTGGGATAACCGGATCACTCTAACCTCCCCGGCGCTTAGGACAGTGCTTTGCGCATAGGAAGCGCTTAATAAATGCCATTAAAACAAAACAAATCTCAGCTCTACCTCAGCGCTTAGTACGTAGTGACAGCTTATCGGATACCCTTATTAATCACAATAATAACTCTCATCCCGTATTCGGGCGGGGAGAACCAGAACCCGAGCGTCTCGAAAGCCACGTGGGGGCTCGGCGGAGGGAGCGGAAAAAATCTGCTGATAAATTCTCTTACAGGTTCAGCTCTTGTCTGAGCGCTTATCTCCTTCCCCGAATGCGTGGCTCAGTGGAAAGAGCCCGGGCTTTGGAGGCAGAGGTCGGTCATGGGTTCGAATCCCACCTCCGCCACGTGTCTGCTGTGTGATCTTGGGCAGTCACTTAACTTCTCTGGGCCTCAGTTCCCTCATCTGTAAAATGGGGATGAAGACTGTGAGCCCCACGTGGGACAACCTGATCACCCTGTATCCTACCCAGTGCTTAGAACAGTGCTTTGCACATAGTAAGCGCTTAACAAATGTCAATTATTATTATTATTACCACCCTGAGTTTCTGTTTCTACAAAAAGAAGGAGCAGTGTGTTGGATGTTTTCCTATCTACACTGTGGTCATCTCCTCTCCGCTTAGAGACAGAGTGTGTCTGTATATGAGTGTGCGCGCCAATTGGGGGGCTGAGCTTTAGCCGCCCCCCTGAATCTGAAGACCCCGGCCGATAACAAATCCCGCAATCATCATCGTTATCATCATCATCCTTATTATCCCTTCACGTGTTCCCTACGCGGTAAGCACTGTGCCGTGGCCTGGGGTAGATACAACAATAATAATAATGATGCCATTTGTTAAGCACTTACTCCGTGCCAAGCACCGTTCTAAGCACTGGGGAGGTTACAGGGTGATCAGGTTGTCCCACGGGGGGCTCCCAGCCTTTGTCCCCATTTGACAGGCGAGGGAACTGAGGCCCAGAGAAGTGAAGTGACTCACCCAAAGTCACCCAGCAGACAAGTGGCAGAGCCGGGATTTGAACCCATAAGAATAATAATAATAATAATGGCATTTATTAAGCGCTTACTATGTGCAATACACTGTTCTAAGCACTGGGGAGGTTACAAGGCCATCAGGTTGTCCCACAGGGGGCTCACAGTTCTTCACCCCCATTTTACAGATGAGGTAACTGAGGCCCGGAGAAGTGAAGTGACTCGCCCAAAGTCACACAGCTGACAATTGGCAGAGCTGGGATTTGAACCCATGACCTCTGACTCCAAAGCCCAGGCTCCTTCCACTGAGCCACGCTGCTTCTCTAAGATACAAGATAACAAGCAGTCGGTCCCTTCGCAGTCAAGCAGTTGGTGCTATATTTTGAGCGCTCACCGGGTGCAGGGCGTGGTACTAAGCACTTGGGAGATTTGCTTGTCTCCCCCTCAGCGCTCAGTACAGTGCTGGCACGTAGTAAGCACTTAACAAATACCATAATAATAATAATATGACGATAGAATGGGAAGGTAATAATAATGATGTTTGTGGTACTTAAGCGCTTACTATGTGCCAAGCACTGTTCTGAGCACTGGAGGGGGATACAGCAGCGTGAGAAGCAGCGTGGCTCAGTGGTAAGAGCCCGGGCTTTGGAGTCAGAGGTCATGGGTTCAAATCCCGGCTCCGCCACTTGGGCAAGTCACTTCACTTCTCTGGGCCTCAGTTCCCTCATCTGGAAAATGGGGATTCAGACTGTGAGCCCCACGAGGGACAACGTGATCACCTTGTAACCTTCTCAGTGCTTAGAACAGTGCTTTGCACATAGTAAGCGCTTAATAACTGCCATTATTATTATTATCATACAGGATGATCAGGTTGTCCCACGTGGGGCTCACAGTCTTCATCCCCATTTGACAGGTGAGGGAACTGAGGCCCAGGGAAGTGAAGTGACTCACCCAAGGTCACACAGCAGACAGGTGGTAGGGCTGGGATTAGAACCCAGGTCCTTGGATTCCCAGGCCCGGGCTCTATCCACCGGGCCACACTGCCTCTCTGTAATGTAGCAATATGGGAGCCCTGGCATCTTTGACGCCCAGCCACCAGTCCTCCTGGGTGGGGCAGATAAAAAGGGTGGGGGGTGGCCTATTAGGTAGAATCCGGGCCTGGGAGTCAAAAGGACCCGGACCCGGGTTCAAATCCCAGGACCGCCACTCTTCCGCTGTGCCACCTTGGGCAAGTCGCTTCATCTCTCTGTGCCCCAATTACCTCATCTTTGAAATGGGGTTGAAGAATGTGAGCCCCACGTGGGACAGGGACTGAATCCGGCCTGATCAGCTCCTGTCTACCCTAGTGCTTAGTACAGCGCCTGGCACATAGTAAGCGCTTAAATGCCATGAAAAAAAAATGGGAAACACACGCTAATCTCCAACTCACTTGGGGGCCACTTCCCTATCATAATAATTCTAGCGATGGCATTCACTCTGTGCAACACACACACACACACACACACACACACACACACACACACACTACATCGCTAGTGAAGTCAGATAGGGCACTTGGGGTTCGCAGTCTAGCAGGGAGAGAGAAGGGGTATCATTCATTCATTCCGATCGTATTTATTGAGCGCTTATTGTGTGCACAGCACTGCACTAAGCGCTTGGAAAGGGCAATTCGGCAACAGACAGAGACAATTTCTGGCCAACGACGGGCTCACGGTCTAGAAGGGGGGAGGCAGACAACAAAACTAAACAGAACAAGTAGACGGGCAGCAGTAGCATCAATATAAATAAATAGAATTATGGCTATATGCAGGTGAGGCCCACAGAGGTGAAATGATTTATCCAAGGTCACACAGCTGGTCAGCACCAGAGCCGGGACTAGAATCCTGGTCTCTTAGGGCTCTGCAGCCTACTCTTTCCACTAGACTAAACTCCCCCTCCAGTCAACCGACACTACTTCCTGAGCGCTTACTGTGTGCACAGCACTGTACTAAGCGCTTGGGAGAGAACAACAAAAAAATATGAGAGTTGGTAGGCACTTGGCCTGCCCACACCAAGCTTACAGTCCAGATTCTCCCCATCTCCCTGCCTTTCAGCCAGTGGTATCGGTCGAACGCTTGGTACGTGCAGAGCACTGTACTAAGCGCTCGGAAAACTATACTATAGCTGGTAGACTCGATCCCGGCTCTAGTCCCGGCTCCGCCACGTGTGTGCTGTGTGGCCTTAGGCAAGTCATTTCTCCGGGCCTCAGTTCCCTCATCTGTAAAACGGGGATGAAGACTGTGAGCCCCCCGTGGGACAGGGACCGTGTCTAACCCGATTAGCTCGAACCCACCCCAGCGATCAGTACAGTGCCTGGCACGGAGTAAGCGCTTAACAAATACCAATTAAAAGAAAAAAAGGAGTGCCGAGCAGAGGGAGAAGGATCCAGTGTAAAGCTGGCACCCTGCCAGCCCCTGGTTATAATAATAATAATAATAATAATAATAATAATGATTATTAGAGAAGAATACTAGACAGCGTGGCTCAGTGGAAAGAGCACGGGCTTTGGAGTCAGAGGTCATGGGTTTGAATCCCGGCTCCACCACAAGTCTGCAGTGTGACCTTGGGCACTTCTCTGAGCCTCAGTTACCTCACCTGTAAAAACGGGGATTAAGACTGTGAGCCCCACATGGGACAACTTGATCAAATTGTATCCCCCCCAGCGCTTAGAACAGTGCTTTGCACATAGTAAGCGCTTAAAAATGCCATCATTATTATTATTATTATTATTAATGATGGCATTTATTAAGCAGTTACTATGTGCAAAGCACCGCGGTGTTGGCTGACCACTGGGCAGGCCTGCCAGGAGAGGGCTAGGCTGTAGGCCTCACACTAAGCCCCTTCCACATCAGGTCTCACACCGCGCTGGTGGTCTCACCCCCGCCCCGCGGATGGGGAAACCAAGGCACAGAGAGGAAACGGGCTAATCCCAAAGATGCGTCCAAGTGGCCGAGGGTGTGACCGGTTGGAGGGTCTCTCTCCGTCCCATCCTGGCTGATTCTGCTCCCACGGAGGAGGCCCGGGCCCGGGCGTCCCGGCTCCCTACCCGTCCCCCACAACCCACGGGGTGGAAATGCGGGATGGGGGCTCCCTTAGGCCGGGGGAGGAGATCATCATCATCATCATCATCAATCGTATTTATTGAGCACTTACTATGTGCAGAGCACTGTACTAAGCGCTTGGGAAGTACAAATTGGCAACACATAGAGACAGTCCCTACCCAACAGTGGGCTCACAGTCTAAAAGGGGGAGACAGAGAACAAAACCAAACATACTAACAAAATAAAATAAATAGAATAGATACGTACAAATAAAATAAATAAATAAATAAATAGAGTAATAAATATGTACAAACATATATACATATATACAGGTGCTGTGGGGAAGGGAAGGAGGTAAGATGGGGGGGATGGAGAGGGGGACAAGGGGGAGAGAAAGTAAGGGGCTCAGTCTGGGAAGGCCTCCTGGAGGAAGTGAGCTCTCAGTAGGGCCTTGAAGGGAGGAAGAGAGCTAGCTTGGCGGATGGGCAGAGGGAGGGCATTCCAGGCCCGGGGGATGACGTGGGCCGGGGTTCGATGGCGGGACAGGCGAGAGTGAGGTACGGTGAGGAGATTAGCGGTGGAGGAGCGGAGGGTGCGTGCTGGGCTGTAGAAGGAGAGAAGGGAGGTGAGGTAGGAGGGGGTGAGGTGATGGACAGCCTTGAAGCCCAGGGTGAGGAGTTTCTGCCTGATGCGCAGATTGAATGGTAGCCACTGGAGATTTTTGAGGAGGGGAGTGATATGCCCAGAGCGTTTCTGGACAAAGATAATCTGGGCCGCAGCATGAAGTATGGATTGAAGTGGAGAGAGACATGAGGATGGGAGATCAGAGAGAAGGCTGATGCAGTAGTCCAGACAGGATAGGATGAGAGCTTGAATGAGTAGGGTAGTGGTTGGGATGGAGAGGAAGGGGCGGATCTTGGCAATGTTGTGGAGCTGAGACCAGCAGGTTTTGGTCACGGCTTGGATGTGAGGGGTGAATGAGAGCGGAGTCGAGGATGACACTAAGGTTGCGGGCTTGTGAGACGGGAAGGATGGTAGTGCCGTCAACAGAGATGGGAAAGTCAGGGAGAGGGCAAGGTTTGGGAGGGAAGACAAGGAGTTCAGTCTTCGACATGTTGAGCTTTAGGTGGCGGGCAGACATCCAGATGGAGATGTCCTGAAGGCAGGAGGAGATGCGAGCCTGGAGAGAGGGGGAGAGAGCAGGGGCAGAGATGTAGATCTGGGTGTCATCAGCATAGAGATGATAGTTGAAGCCGTGGGAGCGAATGAGGTCACCAAGGGAGTGCGTGTAGATCGAGAACAGAAGGGGACCAAGCACTGAACCTTGGGGAACCCCCACAGTAAGAGGATGGGAGGGGGAGGAGGAGCCTGCAAAAGAGACTGAGAGGTAAGAGGAGAACCAGGAGAGGACGGAGTCTGTGAAGCCAAGGTCAGATGGCGTGTTGAGAAGAAGGGGGTGGTCCACAGTGTCAAAGGCAGCTGAGAGGTCGAGGAGGATTAGGACAGAGTATGAGCCATTGGATTTGGCAAGCAGGAGGTCATTGGTGACCTTTGAGAGGGCAGTTTCCGTGGAATGTAGGGGACGGATGCCAGACCGGAGGGGGTCGAGGAGAGAGTTGTTGAGGAATTCTAGGCAGCGAGTGTAGACAACTCGTTCAAGGAGTTTGGAAAGGAATGGTAGGAGGGATATGGGGCGATAACTAGAAGGTGAGGTGGGGTCAAGAGAGGGTTTTTTTAGGATGGGAGAGACATGGGCATGTTTGAAGGCAGAGGGGAAGGAACCAGTGGAGAGTGAGCGGTTGAAGATGGAAGTTAAGGAGGGGAGAAGGGATGGAGCGAGAGATTTCATGATGAGAGGGAATGGGGTCAGAAGCACAGGTGGCCAGAGTAGCACTTGAGAGGAGGGAGGAGAGCTCCTCTGAGGATACTGCTGGGAAGGATGGGAGAGTAGCAGAGAGTGTCGAGTGCTGGGGGGATGGAGAAAGGGGGGAAGAGACTTTGGGGAGGTCGGACCTGATGGATTTAATTTTGTTAATGAAGTAGGAGGCCAGATCGTTGGGGGTGAGGGAAGGAGGAGGGAGAGGAACCGGGAGATGCAACTGTCGCAGCTGTTGTCGGAGACCCTGCGGCAGCTGGTGGGAACTGACCGCCCCGTCCCCATCTCCCTCCTCATCAGGCCTGGACATCCCTATTCTATTCATTTTATTTTGTTAGTATGTTTTGTCTTGCGTCCGTCTCCCCCTTCCAGACCGTAAGCCCGCTGTTGGGTAGGGACCGGCTCTAGATGTTGCCAACTTGGACTTCCCAAGCGCTCCGTACACAGTAAGCGCTCAATAAATACGATGGAATGAATGAATCCCATCCCCCCAGACCCTGGCGGTGGATGGCTCCCGAGGAGGGGGGTCCCCAGCCGGGCGGGACCCTGGGGGTCAAAGGGACGGGGTGGATAATTCATTCATTCATTCAATCGTATTTATTGAGCGCTTACTGTGTGCAGAGCACTGGACTAAGCGCTTGGGAAGTACAAGTGGGCAACATATAGAGACAGTCATTCATTCAATCATATTTATTGAGCGCTTACTGTGTGCAGAGCACAGTACTAAGCGCTTGGGAAGTACAAGTTGGCAAAATATAGAGACGGTCATTCATTCATTCATTCACTCGTATTTATTGAGTGCTTACTGTGTGCAGAGCACTGTACTAAGCGCTTGGGAAGTACAAGTGGGCAACATATAGAGACGGTCATTCATTCAATCGTATTTATTGAGCGCTTACTGTGTGCAGGGCACTGGACTAAGCGCTTGGGAAGTACAAGTTGGCAACATATAGAGACGGTCATTCATTCATTCAAGCATATTTATTGAGCGCTTACTGTGTGCAGAGCACTGTACTAAGCGCTTAGGAAGTACAAGTTGGCAACATATAGAGACGGTCCCTACCCGACAGCGGGCTAACAGTCTGGAAGAGGGAGATCGGGCTCCCGTCCTGGGGTCAGTGCCCAGCTGCCCAGCGAGCGCAAAGACCCCAGTGGGGAAAGGGCCAGAGGGAGGGGGCGGGGGGGGGCTCTGTACCTGCCCACCCCCTGCCCCCCTGCCCTGAACGCCCAACAACTGGGGCCTCTGCCCTGCTGGCGTCACCCATTCATTCATTCATTCATATTTATTGAGCGCTTACTGTGTGCAGAGCACTGGACTGAGCGCTTGGGAAGTCCAAGTTGGCAACATATAGAGACGGTCCCTACCCAACAGCGGGTTCACAGTCTAGAAGGGGAGGCAGGAGGGACACGGGAGTTCCCCACTCCCAGCTGGCCTTTACATCCCCCCTAGAGAAGCAGCGTGGCTCAGTGGCAAAAGCTTGGGAGTCAGAAGTCGCAGGTTCTAATCCCGGCTCCACCACTTGTCAGTTGTGTGACTTTGGGCGAGTCACTTCACTTCCCTGGGCCTCAGTTCCCTCATCTGGCAAACAGGGTTGAAGACAGTGAGTCCCACGTGGGACAACCTGCTCACCTTGTATCCCCCCCACCCTGCCCCCGGCGATTAGAACAGTGCTTGGCACAGGGTAAGCGCTTACCAAATGCCATCATTATTAAGTCTCTCACAAGACGAGGCCTTAAAAAAGTCCTCCAAGCCCCCCTCCCCACCCGTCCGGCCCCAAGCAGGGGGTGGGAAGGGGCTGTGCCACTCTCTGCCCTCCTTGCGACCCCCGAGGGGGGATTCATTCATTCATTCAATCGTACTTATTGAGCGCTTACTGTGTGCAGAGCACTGTACTAAGTGCTTGGGAAGTACAAGTTGGGAACATATAGAGATGGTCCCTACCCAACAGTGGGCTCACAGTGTAGGGGATGGCGGGGGGGGAGGGAGGGACTCCAAGGCTGGCCCCTGACCCCCCCCCCCCCCCCCCCCCGCCTGCCCCTTGGGCCTGGAGCGGTCGGGATGGGAATGCAGCTCAGGATGGGCTGGTCCTGGTCCTCCTCTTCCTCCTCCATCAGCAGCCCCACAGACTCCCTCCGATGCCTCATTTTTTCCCCTTTCTCCTGGACTGCAGGAGTCGGGGGGAGTCAGGGAGCCCCCCTCTTTCGCGCCCCCCCCCCCAAGGATGGCAGGTGGCCCCTTCCCTGCCCCGGCCTCCGGGGAGGGGACTCGGGGCGAGGGAGAGTGGGGGGAGAGGGGACAGAGGGTCCCCAAAGCCCCCCACCCCAAACCGGGTCATGGAGTGGATGGATGCATGGATGGATGCATGGATGGATGGGGGGGGGTGGTCTGTGCATTCCCTGCTGCCTCTCGGAGCTGGGGGCGGGGGTCCCGACCCCGTGGGGTGAGGGAGGAGGTCCCCGGGGGTGAGGGGTGGGCGAACACTCACCGTGGGCGAGCAGCGTGGCCAGGGCGCAGCAGCACAGCAGACAGAGGGACCGGCTTCCCGGCGTCCAGGGGGCCATGGTTGGGTGGGGGGCGGCCCAGACCGGGCCTGGGGGTCCTGAGGGATGGGATGGAGAGGGGGGGTCCAGGGGGTCCCGGGGGTCCCACAGGTCAAGCCCGGTCCGGGCCCATCCCAACTCGTCGTCCTCCACCTGTCCGAGGTGGGCGGGGGCAGGTGGGGGGCGACCCCCTCTTCGCTGCTGGGGCGAGGGGGCTGTCCTCGCCTTACTGAGCGCTTACTGTGTGCAAGGCACTGTTCTAAACGCTGGGGAGGATACAATAATAACGATGGTATTTGTTCATTCATTCAATCGTATTTACTGAGCGCTTACTGTGTGCAAGGCACTGTTCTAAACGCTGGGGCGGATACAATAATAATGATGGTATTTGTTCATTCATTCAACCGTATTTATTGAGCGCTTACTGTGTGCAGAGCACTGTACTAAGCGCTTGGAAAGTACAAGTTGGCAACATATAGAGACAGTCCCTACCCAACAGTCTAGAAGGGGGAGACAGACAACAAAACAAAACATTTCGCTTACTATGTGCAAAGCACTGCTCTAAGCGCTGGGGGGATACAAGGTGATCAGGTTGTCCCCCGGGGGGCTCACAGTCTTCATCCCCATTTTACAGAGGAGGTAACTGAGGCTCAGAGAAGTGAAGTGATTTGCCCAAGATCACACAGCAGACATGTGGTGGAGTTGGCATTCGAACCCATGACCGCTGACTCCAAAGCCCAGGCTATTTCCACTGAGCCACGCTGCTTCATTCATTCATTCATATATATATATATTCATTCATTCAATCGTATTTGAGCTCTTATTGTATCAAAGCACTGTTTTAAGTGCTGGGAAGGATACAACAATAATGATGGCATTTGTTAAGTGCTTACTATGTGCAAAGCACTGTTCTAAGCGCTGGGGGGTTACAAGGAGATCAGGTTGCCCCACGGGGGGCTCACAGTCTTCATCCCCATTTTCCAGAGGAGGGAATTGAGGCTCAGAGAAGAGAAGTGACTTACCCAAGGTCACCCAGCAGACATGTGGTGGAGTCGGGATTCAAACCCATGACCGTTGACTCCCAAGCCCGGACTCTTTCCACTTAACCACGCTGCTTCATTCATTCATATATATTCATTCATCCATTCACTCAATCGTATTTATTGAGCACTTACTGTGTGTCAAACACTGTTCTAAGCGCTGAGGAAGATACAAGGAAAAGCAGCGTGGCTTCATTCATTCATATATTCATTCATTCATATATATTCATTCATCCATTCACTCAATCGTATTTATTGAGTGCTTACTGTGTGCCAAGCACTGTTCTAAGCGCTGGGGAAGATACAAGGAGAAGCAGCGTGGCTCAGTGGAAAGAGTCCGGGCTTTGGAGTCAGAGGTCATGGGCTCAAATCCTGGCTCCGCCAACTGTCAGCTGTGTGACCTTGAGCAAGTCACTTCACTTCTCAGGGCCTCAGTTCCCTCATCTGTCAAATGAGGATGAAGACTGTGAGCCCCACGTGGGGCAACCTGATCACCTTGTATCCCCCCAGCGCTTAGAACAGTGCTTGGCACGTAGTAAGCGCTTAACAAATGCCATCATTATTATTATTCTTATTATTAATTTATTCCTCCCCGCTTCTCCTCCCCCCAGCAGGACTCCAGTTTCGGATCAGCGCCCGGAGCCGAGCGCGCGTATGCGCGAGCCCCGAGTCCGCGCGCCGCAGCCCCCACACCACGCGCATGCGCACTGAAGGGGGGGAAGTGCGGCCGCAGGCCGGCGGGGGAATGCTTCTGCGCATGCGCGCTCGTGCCGGCGAGGAGACGGGTCTGCGCATGCACGCCCGGGCCGGCGGGGCGGGGGATCCGGAGTGCCCTCATTCATTCGTTCATTCATTCCATCGTATTTATTAACAATAATAATAATAGTATTTGTTAAGTGCTTACTATGTGCGAAGCACTGTTCTAAGCGCTGGGGGAGATGCAAGGTGATCGGGTTGTCCCACGGGGGGCTCACAGTCTTCATCCCCATTTGACAGATGAGGCAACTGAGGCACAGAACAGAGAATGATAATAATGATAACGATGGCATTTATTAAGCGCTTACTATGTTCAAAGCATTGTTTTAAGCGCTGGGGGGATGCAATACCATAATGATGATGGTATTTGTTAAGCGCTTAATATGTGCCAGGCACTGTTCTAAGCACTGGGGTAATAATAATAATAATGGTATTTGTTAAACACTATGTGCCAAGCACTGTTATAAGCACTGGGTTATTAATAATAATAATGATGAGGGTGTTTGTTAAGCACTATGTGCCAGGCACTGTTCTAAGCGCTGGGGTAATAATAATAATAATAATAATAATAATATTTGTTAAACGCTTACTATGTGCCAGGTACTGTTCTAAGCACTGGGGTAATAATAATAATGATAATAATAATACTGGTATTTGTTAAACACTATGTGCCAAGCACTATTGTAAGCACTGGGTTATTATTATTGTTGTTATTATTAATAATAACAACAATAATAATAATGAGGGTATTTGTTAAGCACTATGTGCCAGGCACTATTCTAAGCCCTGGGAAAATAATAATAATAACGATGATGATTGTATTTGTTAAACGTTTACTGTGTGCCAAGCACTGTTCTAACCACTAGAGGGGATACAAGCTGATCAGGTTGTCCCCCGTGGGGCTCACAGTCTTTATCCCCACTTGACAGATGAGGGAACTGAGGCACAGAGAAGTGAAGTGACTTACCCAAAGTCACACTGCAGACATAATAACAATAATGATGGTATTTTTTAAGTGCTTACTCTGTGCCAAGCACTGTTCTAAGCGCTGGGGGATCAGGTTGTCCCACGTGGGGCTCGCAGTCTTCATCCCCGTTTTACAGATGAGGAAACTGAGGCACGGAGAATTTAGCGCTCCGTGTTTTTGCGTCTTTGAGAAGCAGTGTGGCCTAGTGGATAGAGCGCGAGCCTGGGTGTTAGAGGACTTGGGTTCTAATCCCAGCTCCGCCACTTCTCTACTCTATTTTACTTGTACGTATTTACTATTCTATTTATTTTATTTTGTTAATGTTTTGTTTTGTTGTCTGTCTCCCCCTTCGAGACGGTGAGCCCGCTGTTGGATAGGGACCGTCTCTAGATGTTGCCAACTTGGACTTCCCAAGCGCTTAGTACAGTACTCTGCACACAGTAAACGCTGCCCCCCGTGGGACAACCTGATCACCTTGTATCCCCCCAGCGCTTAGAACAGTGCTTGGCACATAGTAAGTGCTTAACAAATGCTGTCATCATTATTATTAATATTATTCTCTGTGCCTCAGTTCCCTCATCTGTAAAATGGGTTAAAACTGTGAGCCTCCCGTGGGACAACCTGATCACCTTGTAACCTCTCCAGTGCTTGGCACATAAGTGCTTAACAAATGCTGTCATCAGTGTTATTATTATTATTATTATAAATACGATTGAATGAATGAATGATGGGCACAGGAAAAACTTCCTTGCGGGTGCCCGGGGAAGATGGATGACGTTATTCTGATGTAAAATGATGCCACCAAGGTCAAATGGGAATCAATCAATTGTATTTGTTGAGCGCTTACTGTGTGCACAGCACTGTACTAAGCGCTTGGGAAGTCCAAGTTGGCAACATCTAGAGATGGTCCCTACCCAACAGCGGGCTCACAGTCTAGAAGGGGGAGACAGACAACAAAACAAAACCTATTAACCAAATAAAGAAGCGGCATGGCTAGAGAAGCGACATGGCTCAGTGGGAAGAGCCCGGGCTTTGGAGTCAGAGGTCATGGGTTCGAATCCCGGCTCCGCCACATGTCTGCTGTGTGACCTTGGGCAAGTTACTTCACTTCTCTGAGCCTCAGTGACCTCATCTGTAAAATGGGGATGAAGACTGTGAGCCCCACGTGGGACAACCTGATCACCTTGTGTCCCCCTCAGCGCTTAGAACAGTGCTTTGCACATAGTAAGCGCTCAGTAAATACAATTGAATGAATAAAATAAATAGAATAAATATGTAGAAATAAAATAGAGTAATAAATCCATATAAACATACATACAGGAAGGTCCAGGGCCCAAGCTTGGCCAGAAGTGATTCATTACTGGAGCCCAGCCCAGAGGAATCACGGCCTGGCGTCAGCCGGGAAAAAAAATACGCGTGGAGAGCCGGGACACTGGAGACCCCACTGGGAGAGCAGGGCCCGCGACCCAGGCAGAATTGGGGGTCCACCCGGTTTCATCCTGACTGCCTTCTGAGAAACAGCGTGGCTCAGTGGAAAGAGCCCGGGAGTCAGAGTTCACGGGTTCAAATCCCGTCTTCGCCAATTGTCAGCTGGGTGACTTTGGGCCGGTCATTTCACTTCTCTGGGCCTCAGTTCCCTCATCTGGAAAATGGGGATGAAGCCTGCGAGCCCCTCATGGGACAACCTGATCACCTTGTAACCTCCCCAGTGCTTAGAACGGTCCTTTGCACATAGTAAGCGCTTAATAAATGCCATAATTATTATTATTATAATAAATACGATTGAATGAATGAATGATGGGCACAGGAAAAACTTCCTTGCAGGCGCCCGGGGAAGATGGATGACATTATTCTAATGTAAAATGATGCCACCAAGGTCAAATGGGAATCAACTGTATTTATTGAGCGCTTACTGTGTGCAGAGCACTGTACTAAGCACTTGGGAAATCCAAGTTGGCAACATATAGAAACGGTCCCTACCCAACAGTGGGCTCACAGTCTAGAAGGGGGAGACAGAGAACAAAACCAAACATATTAACAAAATAAAATCAATAGAATAGATATGTACAAGTAAAATAAATAGAGTAATAAATCCGTACAAACATATACACATATATACAGGAAGGCCCAGGGCCCAAGCTTGGCCAGAAGTGATTCATTTCTGGAGCCCAGCCCGGAGGAATCACGGCCTGGTGTCAGCCGGGCCAAAAAAATACGCATGGAGAGCTGGGACACTGGAGACCCCGCTGGGGGAACAGGGCCCGCGACCCAGGCAGGATTGGGGGTCCACCCGGTTTCATCTTGACTGCCTTCTGAGAAGCAGCATGGCTCAGTGGAAAGAGCCCGGGGGTCAGAGGTCATGGGTTCAAATCCTGTCTTCACCAATTGTCAGCTGAGTGACTTTGGGCAAGTCACAACTTCTCTGGGCCTCAGTTCCCTCATCTGGAAAATGGGGATGAAGCCTGTGAGCCCCTCATGGGACAACCTGATCACCTTGTAACCTCCCCAGCGCTTAGAACGGTGCTTTGCACATAGTAAGCGCTTAATAAATTATTATGAATAACAATTGTTGTCCGTCTCCCTCTTCTAGACTGTGAGCCTGCTGTTGGGTAGGGACCGTCTTTATATGTTGCCAACTTGGACTTCCCAAGCGCTTAGTACAGTGCTCTGCACATAGTAAGCACTCAATAAATACGGTTGATTGATTGATTGAATGAATGAATTATCATTATTATTATGAATAACAATTGTTGTCCGTCTCCCCCTTCCAGACTGTGAGCCCACTGTTGGGTAGGGGCCATCTCTAGATGTCACCAACTTGTATTTCCCAAGCGCTTAGTACAGTGCTCTGTACACAGTAAGCGCTTAATAAATACAATTGAATGAATGAATGAATAAATGCCATCATTATTATTGTCACTTCATTCATTCATTCAATCGCATTGAGCACTTACTGTATGCAGAGCACTTTGCTAAGCGCTTGGGAAGTCCAAGTTGGCAACACAGAGAGACGGTCCCTACCCAACAGTGGGCTCACAGTCTGGAAGGGGGAGATAGACAACAAAACAACACACATAAACAAAATAAAATAAATAGAAGAGTAAATATGTACAAGTAAAATAGAGTAATAAATCTGTACAAACATGTATACAGGTGCTGTGGGGAGGGGAAGGAGGTAAGGCGGGGGGGATGGGGAGGGGGACATCTGTAAAATGGGGATGAAAACTGTGAGCCCCACGTGGGACAACCTGCTTACCTTGTAAGAACAGTGCTTTGCACATAGTACGCGCTTAACAAATGCCATTATTATTATTATTATCCTAAAGAGAAGCAGCTTGGCCTAGGAAGTACAGCACAGGCCTGGGTGTCACAAGGACCTGGGTTCTAATCCCACCTCTGCTACTTGTCTGCTGTAGGGCCTTGGGTGAGTCACTTCTCTTCCCCGGGCCTCAGTTTCCTCCACTGAAAAACGTGGGTTAAGACTGTGAGCCCCATGAGGGACTGAGCCCCCTTTTTCCTCTCCTCCTCCCACCAGCCATACCTCCTTCCCCTCCCCACAACACCTGTGTATATAATAATAATGGCATTTGTTAAGCGCTTACTATGTGCAAAGCACTGTTCTAAGCACTGGGGGGGATACAAGGTGATCGGGTTGTCCCACGTGGGGCTCACAGTCTTAATCCCCATTTTACAGATGAGGGAACTGAGGCCCAGAGAAGTGAAGTGACTTGCCCAAGGTCACACAGCAGACATGTGGAGGAGCTGGGATTCGAACCCATGACCTCTGACTCCAAAGCCTGTGATCTTTCCATTGGGCCATGCTGCTTCTCTCTATATGTGTGTACAGATTTATTACTCTATTTTACTTGTACATATTTACTATTCTATTTTGTTAATGATGTATATAGAGCTTTCTTTCTATTTGTTTTGATGACTTGACACCTGTCCATATGTTTTGTTTCGTTGTCTGTCTCCCCCTTCTAGACTGTGAGCCTGTTGTCGGGTAGGGACTGTCTCTATATGTTGCCAACTTGTACTTCCCAAGCGCTTAGTACATTGCTCTGCACACAGTAAGCGCTCAATAAACACGAATGAATGAACTACAGGGACGGTACCCAACCTGATCACCTTGTATCCACCCCAGCGCCGAGGACGGCGCTTGGCACATAGCAAGCGCCGGACAAATATTCTTATTTGTGGCAGTGCCTGGCACATAGGAAGCGCTTAGCAAATGCCATAGTCATTGTTATTAATTGTTATTATCATGGCCCAGAAGCTCCCTCGCTCTGCAGGAATAAGCGAAGACAAGGAGGGATCAGCTCAATCTCTTGCCACCTGGAAGCAAAGGTCTGGAGAGCACAGGGGGCTTGGCCCAAGGTGGGAAGGCATGACCCGGTGGAATTAATAATAATAATGATGATGGCATTTGTTAAGTGCTTACTATGTGCAGAGCATTCATTCATTCATTCATTCAATCGTATTTATTGAGCGCTTCCTGTGTGCAGAGCACTGGACAAAGCGCTGGGAAGTCCAAGTTGGCAACATCTAGAGACGGTCCCTACCCACCAGCGGGCTCACAGTCTAGAAGGGGGGGGACAGACAACAAAACAAAGCATATTAACAAAATAAAATAGAATACATATGTACAAATAAAATAGAGTAATAAATATATACAAACATATATACGTATATACAGGTGGTGTGGGGAGGGGAAGCACTGCTCTAAGCGCTGGGGAGGATCAGGTTGTCCCACGTGGGGCTCACAGTCTTAATCCCCATTTTACAGATGAGGGAACTGAGGCCCAGAGAAGTGAAGTGAGGCCCAGAGAAGTGAAGTGACTTGCCCAAAGTCACCCAGCTGACAAGTGGCGGAGCCGGAATTAGAACCCGTGACCTCCGACTCTCAAGCCCGGGCTCTTTCCACTGAGCCATGCTGCTTCGCCGCGAGAATTCTAAATTGTGAGCCCACTGTTGGGTAGGGACCGTCTCTATATGTTGCCAACTTGTACTTCCCAAGTGCTTAGTACAGTGCTCTGCACACTGTAAGCGCTCAATAAATGATTGATTGATTAATTAGCGAGAATAAGGAGGGATGCGTGCACACCGGTGTCACCATGAAGGCCGAGGCCTGCTCTCCTGGGCTCAACCGTGCTGCCCGCTGAGCTGGGAGGCTATTTGCCCCACCGGGCACTGAGTCTGGGGTTTGGGGGTGTGTTGGGGGAATCTCCAGCCTCATCTTGGTTTGCTCTCCCTCAGTGGAAAGAACACGGGCTTAGGAGTCAGAGGTCATGGGTTCGAATCCCGGCTCCGCCACGTCTGCTGTGTGATCTTGGGCAAGTCACTTAACTTCTCTGAGCCTGTGACCTCATCTGTAAAATGAGGATTAAGACTGTGAGCCCCACGTGGGACAACTTGATCCCATTGTATCCCTCAGCGCTTAGAACAGTGCTTTGCACATAGTGCTTAACAAATGTCATTATTATTATTATTATTTCAAAGCCTTTATTGAAGGCCCTAAACCCTCCTCTCCTTTTCTCCCACTCCCTTCTGCACCGCTCTTACTTGCTCCTTCATTCATTCAATCGTATTTATTGAGCATTTACTGTGTGCAGAGCACTGTACTAAGCGCTTGGGAAGTACAAGTTGGCAACATACAGAGACAGTCCCTACCCAACAGTGGGCTCACAGTCATTCATCCTCCCTCCCTCATCCCCACACGACACGTCTCTATCTGTAATTTATTTTTAATAACATCTATCTCCCCCTCTAGACTGTGAGCTCACTGTGGGCAGGGAATGTGTCTGTTATACTGTACTCTCCCACATTCATTCATATCGTATTTATTGAGCGCTTACTGTGTGCAGAGCACTGTACTAAGTGCTTGGGAAGTCCAAGTTGGCAACATGTAGAGACGGTCCCTGCCCGACAACGGGCTCACAGTCTAGAAGGGGGAGACAGAGAACAAAACATATTAACAAAATAAAATAGAATAGTAAATATGTACGAGTAAAATGAATAGAGTAATAAATCTGTATGAATATAACAGGGTCGATGGGTGCACGACATGTCTCTATCTGTAATTTATTTTTATTAACGTCTATCTCCCCCTCTAGACTGTGAGCTCACTGTGGGCAGGTAATGTGTCTGTTATACCGTACTCTCCCACATTCATTCATTCATTCATTCAATCGTATTTATTTAGCGCTTACTGTGTGCAGAGCACTGTACTAAGCGCTTGGGACATACAAGTTGGCAACATATAGAGACGGTCCCTGCTCAACAACGGGCTCACAATCTAGAAGGGGGAGACAGAGAAAACAAAACATATTAACAACATAAAATAGAATAGTAAATATGTACAGGTAAAATAGAGTAATAAATCAGTACGAATATAACTGGGTCAATGGGTGCTTTTCCTGCCCACAAGCAGTACAGTGCTTTGCAGACAGTAAGTGCTCACTAAATGATTGAATGAATGAATGGGGCCAGAGGCCAGATAATAATATTAATAATAATGGCATTTATTAAGCACTTACTGTGTGCAGAGCACTGTTCTAAGCGCTGGGGAGGATCAGGTTGTCCCACGTGGGGCTCACAGTCTTAATCCCCATTTTACAGATGAGGGAACTGAGGCCCAGAGAAGTGGAGTGACTTGCCCAAAGTCACCCAGCTGACAAGTGGCGGAGGTGGGATTTGAACCCATGACCTCTAACTCCAAAACCCGGGCTCTTTCCACTGACCCATGCTGCTTTTCATGCTGGGTACCTCCCACCTCATTCCGGGCCCTACCCCCTAGAGCTTTCCCTTCAAGGCCCTACTGAGAGCTCCCCTCCTCCAGGAGGCCTTCCCACACTAAGCCCCCTCCTTCCCCTCCCCACAGCACCTGTATATATGTTTGTATGCATTTATTACTCTATTTTATTTGTACATATTTATTTTGTTAATATGTTTTGTTTTGTTTCTCTGTTTCCCCCTTCTAGACTGTGAGCTCACTGTTGGGCAGGGACCGTCTCTAGATGTTGCCAACTTGGACTTCCCAAGTGCTTAGTACAGGGCTCTGCACACAGTAAGCGCTCAATAAATACAATTGAATGAATGAATGGCAAGAGAAAGGAAAATAATTGAGGGTGGGGGAGAAGAAAAGAGAAGCTGCATGCTCTAGGAGAAAAACAACATAGGGCTGGGAATCAGAGGGACCTGGGTTCTAATCTGGCAGGCCTTCCCAGACTGAGCCCCCTCCTTCCTCTCTCCATCCCCCCAGCCTTGCCTCCTTCCCCTCCCCACAGCACCTGTATATATGTTTGTATGTATTTATTACTCTATTTTATTTGTACATATTTATTCTATTTTATTAATACGTCTTGTTTTGTTCTCCATCTCCCCCTTCTAGACTCTGAGCCCACTGTTGGGTAGGGACCGTCTCTCTATGTTGCCAACTTGTACTTCCCAAGCGCTTACAGTACACAGTAAGTGCACACAGTAAGCGCTTAATAAATGCCATTATTATTAATATTATTATCTGGCCTCTGGCCCCATTCATTCATTCAATCGTTTAGTGAGCGCTTACTGTCTGCAAAGCACTGTACTGCTTGTGGGCAGGAAAAGCGCCCATTGACCCTGTTATATTCGTACAGATTTATTACTCTATTTTACTTGTACATATTTACTATTCTATTTTGTTAATATGTTTTGTTTTATCTGTCTCCCCCTTCTAGACTGTGAGCCCGTTGTTGGGCAGGGACCGTCTCTATATGTTGCCAACTTGGACTTCCCAAGCACTTAGTACAGTGCTTTGCACACGGTATGCGCTCAATAAATACCATTGAATGAATGAATGAATAATCCCAGCTCGGCCCACTGCTTGCTGTGTGAATTTGGGCAAATCAATCGTATTTGAGCGCTTACTGTGTGCAGAGCACTGTACTAAGCGCTTGGGAAGTACAAGTTGGCAACATATAGGGACAGTCCCTACCCAACAGTGGGCTCACAGACAACGTCTCTGTGCCTCAGTTTCCTCAACCGTAAAATGGGGATACCTATTCTCCCTCAGACCGTGAGCCCCGTTTGGAACACAGACTACATCCGATTTACCTAGTCTAAGCCCAGTGCTTGGAACAGTGTTTGACACATTTTAAGTGCTTAACTGATACCATAAAAAGAATAGAGTAAGGGGGGCGGAGGAGGGAAGAGAGAGACTCTCTCTCCCTCCTCACAGTGTGTAGGAGTGAGAGTTGGAAGGTTTTTAATTAGCTGGGCCCATTGCCAAACATTTTCCCACAAAGCTTCTGCAAATATTACTCACTATACTTGCTTTTTTTTAAAAAAAAAAAAACTACATTTGAAAACAAGCCTCCAAATATTTACCAGGCATCCTGTGCCACACTGGCTTGCCTTCAGCTCTGCAGGAGCCAGCTCCCTTGGTGTCTGTCTAGATTCCCTCCTGCTGCTAACGCGGCCGCCCTACTTGTTCTAATTGTCAGATTGGAAAAACAACCAACTCTGGGCCACGCACCGGGTTAGATACAAGCCTAGCAAGTTGGACGCGAGCCCGATCTCTGTTTAAAAGGGAGGGAGAAGTAGCCTTGAATTCCTATTTTGGGGCCAAGAGGTGATTTGCTCCCGGTCACAATGTAGGCACGTGGCAGAGATGGGATTAGAAAAATCGATCATATTTATTGAGCGCTTAATGTGTGCAGAGTCTAATAAAGACATTCCCTGCCCACAGCAAGCTTACTGTCTAGCAGGGAAGGGGTGCTTGCTTGCCTCCACCTTATTTTCTCCGGTCCCCCTTACTGAAGCTATGGTTTCATTTTTAGCCTCATTTTTGTCCTGGGAGGGGGCAGGTGTGCTGATTTTATTCAATCGAATTTGAGCGCTTAGTGTGGGGAAAGTACTGTACTAAGTGCTTGCGAGAGTACAATATAAACAAATTCCTGCCCTCAATGAACTCGCATTTCCCAGGTGGACAATCAAGCCTAGAGCGGGGCTCGGTGGAAGGAGCCCGGGCTTGGGAGTCAGAGGTCGTGGGTTCTAATCTCCGCTCCGCCACTTGGCAACTGAGAGATATTGGGCAAGTCACTTAACCTCTCTGGGCCTCAGTGACCTCATCTGGAAAATGGGGATTAAGACTGTGAACCCCACCTGGGACAACCTGCTGACCTTGTATCCCTCCAGTGATTAGAACAGTGCTTTCTGTTCTACAGCTCCTGTATATATGTATGTTTGTATGAATTTATTACTCTATTTTGTTTGTGCATATTTATTCTATTTATTTTATTAATATGTTTTGTTCTCTGTCTCCCCCTTCTAGACTGTGAGTCCACTGTTGGGTAGGGACCGTCTCTATCTGTTGCCAACTTGTACTTCCCAAGTGCTTAGTACAATGCTCTGCACACAGTGAGCGCTCACTAAATACTACAATGAATGAATGCTTTGCACATAGTAAGCGCTTAACAAATACCATTATTATTATTCCTGTTGGAAGACAGAATGCCAGGGGCAGAATTGAGAATTTCCCTTAGATTATAAACTTGCTGGGGGAGAAGAGAAAGTGTCTACCAGTTCTGTAGTCTTGCAATCGCCCATGCGCTTAGTACAGTGCTCTGCACCCACTCAGTGCCGACCTCTTGTCCCTAACCTACCTCTGGCCTGGAAGACCCTCCCCTATCAGACAATTGCTCTCCCCCCCTTTAAAGCCTTATTGAAGGCCCATCTCCTCCCAGAAGCCTTCCACGATTAAGCCCTCCTCTCTTCTTCTCCTCCCACTCCCTTCTGCGCCACCCTGACTTGCTCCTTTCACTCCTCCTCCTTCCCCTCATCACCTAAATCTAGATCTGTAAGTATTTTTGTAGATTAGTGTCTCTCTCCCTCTCTAGACTCTGAGCTCACTCTGGGCGGGGGATGTTCTGGTTGGTTATACTCTCCCCAGCGCTTAGTTCAGTGCTTTGCACAAATACAACTGCTTGAATAATAATAATGGCATTTATTAAGCGCTTACTTTGTGCAAAGCACTGTTCTAAGCACTGGGGAGGTTACAAGGTGATCAGTTTGTCCCACAGGGGGCTCACAGTATTAATCCCCATTTTACAGTTGAGGTAACTGAGGCACAGAGAAGTTAAGTGACTTGCCCAAAGTCACACAGCAGACAATTGGCAGCCCCGGGATTTGAACCCATGACCTCTGACTCCAAAGTCCGGGCTCTTTCCACTGAACCACGCTGCTTCTCTAATGAATGAATAATATATATCACGTACTGATGAAAACCCAAGATTTCTCAGGCTTTTTCCACTCTGGCTGTTGTTTAGAGCACAGTGTTGGACTCTTGGGAGGAAGAAGCGCTGAGCCTGCTACTCTCCGAGCACTGAACACGGATGAGAAAACTCCACTGTGGTGAATAATAAATAACAATGGTATCTGTTAAGCGCTTACTATGGGTTAAGCATCGAGGTAGATACAAGCTAAATCTGATTTGGCACTGCCTTTATCCCACATATAGAGACAGTCCCTACCCTGTATTTCCCAAGCACTTAGTACAGTGTTCTGCACACAGTAAGTGCTCAATATGATTGAATGAATGAACGAACATGGGGCTCAGTCTTAATCCCCATTTTACAGATGAGGTCACTGAGGCCCAGAGAAGTGAAACAACTTGCCCAAGGTCACACAGCTGACAAGTGGGAGAGCCGGGACTAGAACCCAGGGTTTACTTTCGGTCTTGAAAGAGTAGCCTGGCCTCGTGAAGAGACTAGGCATTTGGGAGGCAGAGGACCTGGGTTCTAATCCCTGTTCTGCTGCATGCCTCCTGTGTGATGTGGGGCAATTCCCTTTTCTGAGCTTTGGTTCCCTCCTCTAATAATAATAATGATGGCATTTATTAAGTGCTTACTATGTGCAAAGCACTGGGGAGGTTACAAAGTGATCAGGTTGTCCCACAGGGGGCTCACAGTCAATCCCCATTTTACAGATGAGGTCACTGAGGCCCGAAGAAGTGAAGTGACTTGCCCAAAGTCACCCAGCTGACAATTGGCAGAGCCGGAATTTGAACCCATGACCTCTGACTCCAAAGCCCGGGCTCTTTCCATTGAGCCATGCTGCTTCTCTACAGCAATGGGGATAAAAAAATATCTGTTTTCCCTCCTAGACAGTGAGCCCTGGTCATCTTGAATATCCCAGTGTTTAGTACATAGTAAGTATTTAACAAAACTCACAATTATTACTACCGCCACACTTAGCAGCTGGTGAGCACTTAATAGCAACATTTTATTTAACCTTTCTCCCACACATGCTTTCACTCCCCCCACAATAGGTTGAATAGGTGACTCACTGATTGAATCACTGGGGCAACCTCCAGTCTAAACCCATGCCCACCTTCAACGTGTGCTGCCCACTTCCTGTCTCTTGGCCCTAGCCCAGTCCCTCCTTCTCCCCAGCCTGGCATCGTTGAGACGGGAGTCCATGCCTCTCCAGCCAATGATGGCCAAGCTATTCTAGATGCTTCATTTAGGGACCCTCAAGCTGGGTAGAGAGGAGAAGAAGAGTGTCACATCACCACCCGCCTTGTTTAAACTCTCAAGCTTCCCTCCCCCTTAGCCTGCCTGCGTAAGACTGCCTAAATGAGACTGGGGGGCGGGAGGGAGGGGTGAGTGTTAGGTGGTCATTCTACCAGTCAGGAACTGGTGGCATCGCTCCCGCTTTGAGTACAAAGCTGGCACCCCCACCTTATAGCCCTACTGTGGGGTCAGCTGCCAATGGCTCAAGGAGACTCAATCGTGATTTTAAAAAAAAAAGTATACATTTTATTCCAGAGAGATTCATTTTGGCCTTACAGAGCCCAGGGAGGGGAAATGAACCAGACTGTGCCATTTCCTTTGATAGGAGGTGGGACCACTTTGCATTTCCCACTGTAGGATTTGCTACTCAGCTTCCCCACCCCTCTTCCTGCTCCTCCAGGAGGGATGGATACCACACGGTAGACACACGCACACAAACACAAGCACACTCCTGACTCTTCCTGTCCCTAAACCCCGCTCCCCCAGGGGCACCCCCCCTTGGGCAGGAAAGGGTCTCTTCTCGAAGCCAGGAGGTGGGCAGGGAACTCAATGGACCAGACAGTGAGGGAGGATGCACTGTCTATAGAATTAAGGGCCCCAGCCGTTGCTCACGCCCACCGAAAGGTCCGTGTGATGAATGCCTGTCCAGAGCTCCAGACCCTTGTTTCGAGTACCCGTCTCCCCCCTCAAAGAGGAACGACCCCTCCACCCGCTGCCTCTCACCCCTGCTCTGGTCCCGGCCCTTGATCTCACACAAAAGGCACACACACACCTCCATCACCTCCTGGAGTTACCAGACTTTTGTGGCACCCACCGATGCGGCGTTCGCCCTTTTCCCCCTAAAGGAAATGGCATCATCTGGTAGGTAGGGGATACATTTAGGGGGTGGCTAGGTGGCGGGAGCCCGGTGCAGTGGCTGTGCCACCCAGTGAGCAGGTGGTTGGTTAGTCGGTCTTCCATCGTCCATGGGGCATGGTTGTCCTGTTTTTGTCCACGCCATGGCTTCCTGGGGACGGAGGTGACCATTGGTTGGCTGATGGGGTGCGCTGCAGCCCGCCCATGGGGAGAGTGCCAGCCCATCGGGAACCCAGTCCTCCATTCGGGGAGCAGAAAGGTGGATAAGGAGCCTGGTCAGGGGTCACTCCTGATGCAGTGGGTCTCACTCACTGTTCTGTGGACTCTAAGGATGCAGTAGATTTTATGTATGTGAAATGGGGGGGGGGACACAAGGATCCCTTGACTACATTCTCTCAAGCGCTATAGTGTTCAATGCATACCACCGATTCTTCGATTCCTCCCACTTGCCTGAAACAGAGCCCCACCAGCCCCAGACTCACCGTTCTGTCCGCACCCAGATGTCCTCCAGTAGGCCAGGATGGATGAGGGGGCCGGGTCTCCCACGCTGCATCTAGGCCTCAGGCTCCTTCCTCGGACCTAGGAGATACACCCCATCGGGTCTCAGAGCATCTCAGGGCACCCCACCGCCCCTCAGCCGGACTGTCCCCTGTGGGCTCACTCACACCCCCAGGGAGAGAAAGAGAGAGACAGAGAGGAGGGAGGAGAGATCCCTCCGAGGCAGAGATAGGCAGAGACAGGACACAGCAGCCGGCCGCCACTCACACGCCCCGCAGGGGAGGCCCTGGCTGGCTGTCACCCCAGAAAATCCGGTTTCCCCCAACAAATCTTAATGGCTGCAGGCCCCCTCCCTCCCACCCAATTCCCCAGGGTCTCACCTTGTAGCAGAAGTGTCCGGAAGGCATCTCCAGGTAGGCAGAAAGAAGCTTGGCTTCTCTCCCTATGAAGCTAAGTCACTGCCCAGTTACCCAATGCCAGTCTGGTCCTTCACCCCTGCCACCCCCCACGACAGTAGAGCCCGAGGGAGCACGGGACCCTACATTTGGGTCACATTTGGTCTGACAGACACACCCTATTCAACAACCTCTTGGGCGATTTGAGTGTAGGAGACGCAGTGGGACCTCACAATCTAATTCAGTACTATTTACGGAGCATTTACCTTGCGCAGAGCACTGTACTAAGCATGTGGGCGAGTATAATATGACCCCCTAGCAGGCACCTTCCTGTCCTGCAGCAAGCTTGTGGTCTAGAGAGGGAAACATTGACTTTGGAACAGAGTTAAACACTATACAGCCTCCATGGTCCCTGCTCTCCAGCAGCTTACAATCTATATACACGGCAGAGAGAAAGTCGGTACGTGAAATTGTGCACGCTCAACCTCGGGTAAACTTGAACCGGCAGTAGGAGTAGATTAAAATAACCAAGTAAACTAGTACACAGAAGAGCAAAGGTGGCGGTACTGCTTTGAAGCCAGCAATAGCGTTGATTGAACAGTATTCGAACTTATTGAACTAAGAGCCGACTGGAAGGAGAGAAATTGCTAAAGGACACCCATTTCAATCGGTTATTTCCCCGGCGCTTACTGTGTGCAGAGCGCTGTACAAAGCGCTTGGGAGAATACAGAAGAACAGACATTCCCTGGCCCAACAAGCTTACAGTGTGCTGCACTCCAGTGTGTGTACTGAACGCCAACTCATTGCTGGGCTTTTGGGGGAGCTGTAATGGAATTCCACAGGGGTGAAGGGATGACTTGTATCTGGGGGGTACAGGAATTGGGAACCCGACAGCCAGCAGAGGTAGGCCCAACCCTGCCCTCGAAGGGCTTCCAGTTTAAGAGCCCTTGACGGGCACGAGACTGCCATCCACCGCTCCCGTCAGCGGGTCTGGGTTCCTGCCCTCCGGGGGCTTACAGTCTGACGCTCCGATACCGTCGTCGCTGAAGCCATGGAGGATGCTGGAGGTTTCCAGTGGATGGGGAGCTGGATGTGCACCCCCCACTTACAGATATTGGGGGGGGAGGGTTTAGCCTTGCAGAAGTGGCCCCTCACCCTCTAGCACTTTGTGGGTGCAGGGTGGAAGTCTTCTCCAGGTGAGCAGAAAGAAGCTTGGCTTCTGCCTTCTCTCATTATGAAGCCAGGTCCCTGCATACTTACCCAGTGCCAGGCTGGTCCTTCACCCCTGCCACCCCTCCAGCAGTTGAGATTGCCAAAGGGCACCGGCCTTGGTGATTTTCTGGTTGGATGGGAAACACAAGCTAAATGGGGGCTGGCAGGAGGACAAAGAAGAAACAGACATTCCCTGCCAACAACAAGCTTACAGTGTACTGCACAGCAGTATGTCTATTAAACCCCGATTCATTGCTGGGCTTTTGCGAGTGCTGTAATGGAATCCCACAGGGGTGAAGCGATGACTTGTAGCTGGGGGGTAAAGGAATTGGGAACCCCCCAGCTGAGGTAGGCCCAATCCTGCCCTTGAAGGGCTTCCAGTTTAAGAGCCCTCGACGGGCAAGTCCCTGCATATTTACCCAGTGCTAGTCTGGTCCTTCATCCCTGCCATCCCTTCAACAGTTGAGACTGCCGAAGGGCACAAACCTTGGCGACTTTAGCTTGTGTTTCCCATTCAACCATAAATAGGGGCTGGCAGGAGGACAGGAAAGAAAGCACCACCACAGGGATACAGACACACACACAGAGACATACAAAGAGACACACAGCATGCACCCCGTGATTTCCCCTCCCTTCCTCCTCAGACCCAGATCACTAGTCATCACCCCTCAAGCACTTAGTGCAGTGCTCTGCACAAAGCAAGTGCTCAAATATGATTGAATGAACGAAAGGCTGATTTCACAGTATCACAACCCCTCGGCCACCTCCTCTCCAAAGATATTTTGTTGTCCCACTCAGACGCTTCTCCTCTTGGACACCACGTTTATCTCCTAGCCAGCCAAAACCAAGCCTTGCCCCTCTGAGGGCAAAGTATTTTAGCCACATCAGAAGCAGGGACACAAACATCCTTAAACCCACACATCAGTGTCCAGCCTGACTATGCTGCACCAACCCCGACACTTGGAATAGTGCTTGGCACATAGTAAACACTTAATACCATCATCACGTCAGCAACATCGACACATCAATGGTATCAAACATCCCCCAGCCCCCAACCCTCTCCCAGGATACTTTTCAACTCCCCAACCCGCACATCACTAATGCAGTTGACATTGGATTATCCAGCCCTGGTCACCACCCCCCCAAGTTAATGCAGTAAATACCAGTTATCCCAATTTTAGATCATCAACCCAAATCAGATATTTATTTTTTCAATTACATTTGAGCACTGAAAGTACTTAGGTGAGAGCCATATAACTCCCAACTCCAGGCCCCAAAGTCCCCCCACCCTTATTTCAGTCAGTTCTCAGTATTTGCTCACCCCACCCTCAATTTTAAGCCTGTGAGACCAGCCCATTTCTCCACCCCTTCTCTCACCATAATCAATGAAGTTAACAAGTATCCCCACCCAAACTAACCACATCAAAACCAAACAATTCTGAGCCCTCCATAGAAAACCGCCCCACCTCCAGCCCTGTTAACGCCCATAAAGTCAACATCAATTAGCCCAACCTTAAGTTGCCCCCCAAAAGCATCAACCCAAATCACTCCCAAGCCAGAAAAAAAATCCCCCAGCCCCCACATTTACCAGCAGCACCAAATCAAAAAGCATTAACTCCTCCAACTGAATAAAATATAAGAAAACCAAAGGGCATCAGGGCCCTTACTTACCCACCCCCAGAGGGGCACACTCTGTCTCCTCTCCAAAACTTTCTAAAATTGCTGCCCACATGGGCCTTATAAAGGGTAACAAAACAGCCAGAAACCACTGGGGCTTTAAAGGGGCATTGCCACTTGCCCCATTGGATGGCAACTAGTGGAAAGCCTGTAGGGTTAGAGAAGGAACCAGCCGAAGGCTATTAAATATCAGGGCATTTGCAGGTGCCCATCCTTAAGAGGAGCTGGAAAAACACCCTAAATTAGAGACACATGCCCCCCAGCAGGATGTTTAATAAATAAGAATGAATGAACCTAATCTCTTCACTAAGGCCTCCCCAGTCCCCACTGTCTCCTCCACTCTGTCACTCTTTTTTATTTTGGGTTTTGTTTTTAAAGGTATCTGTTAAACGCCTACTGTTATCGACAAGTAGGGTGCAAAATAGGTTAATCGGTGTAAATCGGCCGCAGGGTTCTTGTACCCAGGGGGGTGACGCAGATAGGAAAAATGACTCGGAGACATGAGTTCAGATAGAGCAGTAAAGAAGGAAAGTGGCTACCTGCCCCTTCACCTCCCGGGAGAGGTACGAGTGACAAGCAGCCCCGATCCTATTCTCACTGTGTCTTTTATTGAGTTACAGCAACATGGGAGGGAGCATTTAGGAATTTCAGGAATCCAATTAGGACTGACAGGATGCTATAAATTCTCTGTTTTTACTGCCTTGTAAAGGTTGTTGTTATCTGCCCTATGGCCTTGTATAAATAGGTGTGTAAATTCTGTTATCTTCTGTTGTCACTGTCTTGTCAGGATGTCATCTGACCTATGACCTTACATAGATAAGTGTTACTTGTTAATGGCCTTGAAGGCATCTGTTGCAGACAATACAAAAAGGAGTTGTTCTCTCAAGCCCTGCACGAAATGGAGGGTTACTGTCAGCATACACAAAATGGAGTCAGTCATGTCAAGTCCGCTAGTGGGCAACACCTACTACGTGCCCGTCTCTGCACTCAGCACCACGGCAGATAAGAGAAGCAGCGTGGCTCAGTGATAAGAGCCTGGGCTTTGGAGTCAGAGGTCATGGGTTCAAATCCCCTCTGCCACTTGTCAGCTGTGTAACTTTGAGAAAGTCACTTAACTTCTCTGGGCCTCAGTTACCTCATCTGTGAAATGGGGGTTAAGACTGTGAGCCCCCCGTGGGGCAACCTGATCACCTTGTAGCCTCCCCAGCGCTTCCAACAGTGCTTTGCACGTAGTAAGCGCTTAATAAATGCCATTTTTATTTATTATTATTATTAAAATGGGGATTAAGACTGAGCCCCCCGTGGGACAACCTGATCACCTTGTAACCTCTCCAGCGCTTCCAACAGTGCTTTGCACAGAGTAAGCACTTAATAAATGCCATCATTATTATTTATTATTATTAAAATGGAGATTAGGACTGTGAGCCCCCCGTGGGACAACCTGATCACCGTGTAACCTCCCCAGCGCTTCCAACAGTGCTTTACACATAGTAAGCGATTAATAAATGCCATTATTATTATTATACAAGCTAATGGGGGTGGACACAGTCCCTGTCTCACCTAGGGCTGACACGATTAATCCCACATTTTACAGATGAGGTGACTGAGGCCCAGAGAAGTGAAGCAACTTGCCCAAGGTCACACAGCAGACAAACGGCGGAGCCGGGATTAGAACCCAGGTCCTCTGGCTCCCAGGGCTGGGCCCTATCCACTAGGCCTCGCTGCTTCTCTCCGTTCAGCTTCCAGGGAAGGACTGTTGGTGAAAGACTGTGAGCCCGCTGTTGGGTAGGGACCGGCTCTAGATGTTGCCAACTTGGACTTCCCAAGCTCTTAGTACAGTGCTCTGCACGCAGTAAGCGCTCAATAAATATGATTGACTGAATGAATGAATGAATGAAATAGGGAGGCCAGGAGCCTGGGGAGAATAGATGGTGGTACCTAAGCACCTCACCATTTTCCCCACAAACCTTTGCAGAGATGCTTAGCTCTGGACAGGCCCTTGTGGGGTGCAGAGAGTTTGGGGGTGAAGTTTAGAGCAGGAGAGCAACTTCCTTCCCAGGATTTACCGTTGCCTAAGGCCTCCCCGAAGGGCTTTTCATTTGGATTTATTGCCGGCCCCGATCGTGACTTCAATAAACTCCTGGCGATTATTAAAAACATGATTAGCGATGTGTGTTGTCTCTGCTGTCGTTGTGTACACAGGAGCACCGACAGGCTGCGGGATGGGGATTGGGGGGGACAGGGGCCCTGAAGCCGGGCTGGTAGGCCTGCATTCTGGGGTGGGGGAACATTTCTGGGGGTGGGGAAAATAGGGGATCCCCTCCTACACCCACTAACTTCAGCCCGGAGGGAGGCAGAAGGCTTTGTTCCCTGGCATTATTGACAGGGGAGGAGGGGGTTACCCCCCGCCACCCGCCCCCGCCAAACAAATCTTTCAGGATCCTGCAATCAATCGTATTTATTGAGCGCTTACTGTGGAATGCCCTCCCTCTGCCCATCCACCAAGCTAGCTCTCTTCCTCCCTTCAAGGCCCTACTGAGAGCTCACCTCCTCCAGGAGGCCTTCCCAGACTGAGCCCCTTCCTTCCTCTCCCCCTCGCCCGCCTCTCCATCCCCCCATCTTACCTCCTTCCCTTCCCCACAACGCCTGTATATATGTATATATGTCTGTACATATTTATTACTCTATTTATTTATTTATTTTACTTGTACATATCTATTCTATTTATTTTATTTTGTTAGTTTGTTTGGTTTTGTTCTCTGTCTCCCCCTTTTAGACTGTGAGCCCATTGTTGGGTAGGGACTGTCTCTGTTGCCATCTTGTACTTCCCAAGCGCTTAGTACAGTGCCCTGCACACAGAGCTCAATAAATATGATTGATTGATTGATTGCAGAGCACTGTACTAAGCGCTTGGGAAGTACAAGTTGGCAACATATAGAGACGGTCCCTACCCAACAGTGGACTCACAGTCCAGAAGACTGCAGTGACTGCAGCCCCTCTGCTACTACTACTAATATTAATAATGGTATCGGTTAAGCACTTACTATGTGGCAGGCACTGTATTAAGCGCTGGGATGGGTACAAACAAATCGATCGGATAGAGTCCATGTCCCACGTGGGGCTCACATTCTTAATCCCCACTTTACAGATGAGGGAACTGAGGCCCAGAGAAGTGAAATAATAATAATAATAATAACAATGATGGCAGTTGTTAAGCGCTTACTCTGTGCTAAGCACAGTGCTAAGCACTGTTCTAAGTGCTGGGGAGGATACAAGGTGATCAGGTTGCCCCATGTGGGGCTCACAGTCTTCACCCCCATTTTCCAGATGCGGGAACTGAGGCCCAGAGAAGTGAAATAATAATAATAATAATAACAATGATGGCAGTTGTTAAGCGCTTACTCTGTGCCAAGCACTGTTCTAAGCACTGGGGAGGATACAAGGGGATCAGGTTGTCCCATGTGGGGCTCACAGTCTTCACACCCATTTTCCAGATGAGGGAACTGAAGCACAGAGAAGTGAAGTGACTTGCCCAAAGTCACCCAGCTGACAAGTGGCGGAGCTGGGATTTGAACCCATGACCTCTGACTCCAAAGCCTGGGCTCTTTCCACTGAGCCACGCTGCTTCTCTAGGGAAATGGTTTGCCCGATGTCACACAGTGAAAAAGTGGCGGAGCTGGGATTAGAACCCAGGTCCTCCTGACTCCCAAACCCACGAACTTCAGACGCCCATGTACGGGACCTATCCACTACGCCATGGGGACAGATGTTAGTGTGGCTCAGTGGATAGAGCCCGGGCTTGGGAGTCAGAGGTCATGGGTTCAAATCCCGACTCTTCCCCTTCTCAGCTGTGGGACTTGGGGCAAGTCACTTAATCAATCAATCGATCAATCAATCATATTTATTGAGCACTTACTGTGTGCAGAGCACTGTACTAAGCGCTTGAGAAGTACAAGTTGGCAACACATAGAGACGGTCCCTACCCAACAGTGGGCTCACAGGCCTCAGTTCCCTCATCTGTCAAATGGGGATGAAGATTGTGAGCCCCACGTGGGACAACTTTGATGACCTTTTATCCCCCCAGCTCTTAGAACAGTGCTCAGCACATAGTAAGTGCTTAACAAATGCCAATATTATTATTATTGTGTTCCGGCTGTCATCCCCTCTGCACCACCTTGTCCCTCCTCCTCCTCCTTGCCTCAGGCAGGCCCTGTTGTCCCCTCAGGCTGAAGGCAGCTGCTGTCCCTGGGCCTGATGAATCTTTGATGAAATCCAAGCAGGAACTTTCCTTAAAAATTCAGAAAGCGAGCGAGGCCGCGGGCTGGGGAACTCCAGTTACCCCATCTGCCAGTCTGTGCCAATGCTGATGATAATAATAATAATAATGGCATTTATTAAGCACTTACTATGTGCAAAGCACTGTTCTAAGCACTGGGGAGGTTACAAGGTAATCAAGTTGTCCCACGGGGGGCTCACAGTCTTCATCCCCATTTTCCAGATGAGGGAACTGAGGCCCAGAGAAGTGAAGTGACTTGCCCAAAGTCACACAGCTGACAAGTGGCGAAGCCAGGATTTGAACCCATGACCTCTGACTCCAAAGCCCGGGCTCTTTCCACTGAGCCACGCTGCTTCTCAATCAGTCAATCAATCATATTTATTGACCGCTTACTGTATGCAGAGCACTGTACTAAGCGCTTGGGAAGTCCAAGTTGGCAACATATAGAGGCAGTCCCTACCCAACAGGGGGCTCACATGAACAGTAGTTGGGGGGTGGGGGCAGAGGGGCTTTCTGTACTTCCCAAGCACTTAGTACAGTGCTCTGCACACAGTAAGCACTCAATAAACGCGACTGAGTGAATGTAGACACACGGGGACAGAAACAGAGACGAGAAAGAGAGAAAAGAGGGAGAGAGAAAGAGGACCCAGCTGTCCGGGATGGTAATGAGATTATCCATTCCCCTCTGTTCATTCAGTCGTATTTAGAGAAACAGCGTGGGTCAGTGGAAATGTGGGACCTGATGATCTTGTAGCTACCCCAGCACTTAGTACAGTGCTTGGCACATAGTAAGCACTTAACAAATGCCATTATCATTATTGTTATTAACAAGAAGTCTGGAAGACAATATTAACATAGCATTCTGCTGTCCTTAGAATCTCTTCATTCATTCATTCAATCATATTTATTGAGCACTTACTGTGTGCAAAGCACTGTAGTGAGCACTTGCGAGAGTACAACATAACAGACACATTCCTGTCCACAACAAGTGCACAGTCTAGAGGGGAAGCCAGACATTAATATAAATAAATAAATAGATAAATGAATAAATAAAAAATACATCTCTTCCTATTTATCAAGCTAAGAGTACTAGAGAAAAGTCCTAACTTCAACCACATAAGAACTCCTATATACTAATGACTAAACCCTAGTCAGGCACATAAAAACAAGTATTTGGCTTATGAACCACTTTTCAGAATTAGTAAGTGCTATGGACTGTGAGCCCACTGTTGGGGAGGGACTGTCTCTGTATGTTGCCGACTTGTACTTTCCAAGTGCTTAGTACAGTGCTCTGCACACAGTAAGCGCTCAATAAATACAATTGATTGATTGATTGGAAAGAGCCCAGGCTTTGGAGTCAGAGGTCATGGGTTCAAATCCCGGCTCTGCCACTTGTCAGCTGTGTGACTTTGGACACGTCACTTTACTTCTCTGGGCCTCAGTTCCCTCATCTGTAAAATGGGGATTAAAACTGTGAGCCCCCCGTGGGACTGTACAACCTGATCACCTTGTAACCTCCCCAGCACTTAGAACAGTGCTTTGCACATAGTAAGCGCTTAACAAATATTATTATTATTATTCTGTGGGCCTCAGTTCCCTCATCTGCAAAATGGGGACCCAATGCCTGTTGAGCCCCACATGGGACCTGCTGTATCTGAGAGGCAGCGTGGCTTAGTGGAAAGAGCCCGGGCTTGGGAGTCAGAGGCGGTGGGTTCTAATCCAGCTCTGCCACTTGTCTGCTGTGTGACCCTGGGGAAGTCACTTCACTTCTCTGTGCCTCAGTGACCTCATCTGTAAAATGGGGATGAAGACTGTGAGCTCCACGTGGGACAAACTGATTACCTTGTATCTACCCCAGAACTTGGAACAGTGCTTTGCACATAGTAAGCACTTAACAAATACCATCATCATTATTATTATTACCTACACACAGTGCTTGGAGCATAGTAAGTGTTTTGTTTTGTTCTCTGTCTCCCCCTTCTAGACTGTGAGCCCACTGTTGGGTAGGGACTGTCTCTATATATTGCCAACTTGTACTTCCCAAGCGCTTAGTACAGTGCTCTGCACACAGTAAGCGCTCAATAAATATGATCGATTGATTGATTAACAAATACCATCATTATTATTACCTACCCAGCTGGTTAGCACATAGTAAGCACTTAACAAATGCCACAATCATTCAGGCTTTGAAGGTGGGGAGAGTGGCGGTCACTTTTTCTCTTAGTACAGAGCCCAGCTGGTTAGCACATAGTAAGCGCTTAACAAATACCATCATTATTATTACCTACCCAGCTGGTTAGCACATAGTAAGCGCTTAACAAATACCATCATTATTATTACCTACTCAGCTGGTTAGCACATAGTAAGCCCTTAACAAATGCCACAATTATTCAGGCCTTGAAGGCAGGGAGAGCGGCAGTCACTTTTTCTCTTAGTACAGAGCTCAGCACAATGCTTGAGTGCTTAGTACAGTGCTTTGTACACTGTAAGTGCTCAATAAATAGGATGAATGAATGAATCTCTCCTGGACAGCGGAGTGTCTCTGCCAGCTCTTAGTTGCCACATCCAGGCAGGTGGCCTCAATCAATCAATCATATTTATTGAGCACTTCCTGTGCGCAGAGCACTGTACTAAGCGCTTGGGAAGTACAAGTTGGCAACATAAGATCCTAAGATAACATAAGATCAAGATCCTAAACCTCTATCTTTCCCTCCTGGTCCTTCCTTCCCTTACATTTGACTCCCGCCACTTCAAACCCGGGCAAAGGCCAAGTTCATCTTGCAGAGGAACGGCCCCAGTTTCTAGGGTAGAAATCAGGAAAGTCAGGAAAAATCAGGAAAGTCAAAGCCACAGAGGAGCTGCAGGTGCAGGAGATGCGCAGGGCGAGATGCTAAAGCATTTCTTAATTAAAAGCAACAAAAGAGAGGGACTCCTGAAGACAACGTTCCGTGAATAGAGGCAGAGAAACAGCTCCCCAGAGAGGAAGCTAAAAGGGCAAAACATTTTAATGTTGAGGATTTTTTTCAGCTTCCCTCTTTAGGGAAGAAAAGAATGGTCAATTGTGATCAGCTTGATAGACGGTGGAGATCAAGGAGAGGAAGGGAGAGTCAACCTAGAGTCATTGATTAATCAGGTCTATGTATTGCCCACCTACTGTGTGCACAGATACTGAGCGGCTAATGTAAGGCAAGGACTGTTTTGGACACCAACTGCATTCAGAGCACTATTCTGGGTGCCTACTGTGTGTAGAGCACTGTGCTAAGCATTTGGGAGGGAATGAGAGCAATATGAGCTATGGTCCCGGCCCTGAAGGGGCTTTCAATTCATTCATTCATTCAATCGTATTTCTTGAGCGTTTACTGTGTGCAGAACACTGTACTAAGCGCTTGGGAAGTACAAGTTGGCAACATGTAGAGATCTGGCCCCTACCCAACAGTGGGCTCATCTAAAAGGTGAACCAGGCAGACCGAACATTTTTACAGAGAGGAGTAGGAGAAGAAAAAATTGGTTCTAGACTGTGAGCCCATTATTGAGTAGGGACCATCTCTATATGTTGCTGACCTGGACTTCCCAAGTGCTTAGTACAGTGCTCTGCACTCAGTAAGTGCTCAGTAAATGCAATTGAATGAATAATAATAATAATAATAATGGCATTTATTAAGCGCTTACTATGTGCAAAGCACTGTTCTAAGCGCTGGGGAGGTTACAAGGTGATCAGGTTGTCCCACGGGCGGCTCACAGTCTTAATCCCCATTTTGCAGATGAGGGAACTGAAGCACAGAGAAGTGAAGTGACTTGCCCAAAGTCACACAGCTGACAATTGGTGGAGTCGGAATTTGAACCCATGACCTCTGACTCCAAATAATAATAATAATAATAATAATGATGGCATTTATTAAGCACTTACTATGTGCAAAGCACTGTCTGGCTTCCGTCCCCTACATTCCACGGAAACTGCCCTCTCAAAGGTCACCAATGACCTCCTGCTTGCCAAATCCAACGGCTCATACTCTGTCCTAATCCTCCTCGACCTCTCAGCTGCCTTCGACACTGTGGACCACCCTCTTCTCCTCAACACGCTATCTGACCTTGGCTTCACGGACTCCGTCCTCTCCTGGTTCTCCTCTTATCTCTCCGGTCCTTCATTCTCAGTCTCTTTTGCAGGCTCCTCCTCCCCCTCCCATCCTCTTACTGTGGGGGTTCCCCAAGGTTCAGTGCTTGGTCCCCTTCGGTTCTCGATCTACACACACTCCCTTGGTGACCTCACTCGCTCCCACGGCTTCAACTATCATCTCTACGCTGATGACACCCAGATCTACATCTCTGCCCCTGCTCTCTCCCCCTCTCTCCAGGCTCGCATCTCCTCCTGCCTTCCGGACATCTCCATCTGGATGTCTGCCCGCCACCTAAAGCTCAACATGTCCAAGACTGAACTCCTTGTCTTCCCTCCCAAACCTTGTCCTCTCCCTGACTTTCCCATCTCTGTTGACGGCACTACCATCCTCCCCGTCTCACAAGCCCGCAACCTTGGTGTCATCCTCGACTCCGCTCTCTCATTCACCCCTCACATCCAAGCCGTCACCAAAACCTGCCGGTCTCAGCTCCGCAACATTGCCAAGATCTGCCCTTTCCTCTCCATCCAAACCGCTACCCTGCTAATTCAAGCTCTCATCCTATCCCGTCTGGACTACTGCATCAGCCTTCTCTCTGATCTCCCATCCTCGTGTCTCTCCCCACTTCAATCCATACTTCATACTGCTCCCCAGATTATCTTTGTCCAGAAACGGTCTGGTCATATTACTCCCCTCCTCAAAAATCTCCAGTGGCTACCAATCAATCCGCGCATCAGGCAGAAACTCCTCACCCTGGGCTTCAAGGCTCTCCATCACCTTGCCCCCTCCTACCGCACCTCCCTTCTCTCCTTCTATAGCCCAGCCGGCACCCTCCGCTCCTCTGCTGCTAATCTCCTCACCGTACCTCGTTCTTGCCTGTCCCGCCATCGACCCCCGGCCCATGTCATCCCCCGGGCCTGGAATGCCCTCCCTCTGCCCATCCGCCAAGCTAGCTCTCTTCCTCCCTTCAAGGCCCTACTGAGAGCTCACCTCCTCCAGGAGGCCTTCCCAGACTGAGCCCCTTCTTTCCTCTCCCCCTCGTCCCCCTCTCCATCCCCCCCATCTTACCTCCTTCCCTTCCCCACAGTGCCTGTATATATGTATATATGTTTGTACATATTTATTACTCTATTTATTTATTTATTTAATTTACTTGCACATATCTATTCTATTTATTTTATTTTGTTAGTACGTTTGGTTTTGTTCTCTGTCTCCCCCTTTTAGAGTGTGAGCCCACTGTTGGGCAGGGACTGTCTCTATATGTTGCCAATTTGTACTTCCCAAGCGCTTAGTACAGTGCTCTGCACACAGTAAGCGCTCAATAAATACGATTGATGATGATGATGATGGGGAGGTTACAAGGTGATCAGGTTGACTCATGGGGGGCTCACAGTCTTAATCCCCATTTTACAGATTAGGGCACTGAAGCACAGAGAAGTTAAGTGACTTACCGAAATAGATATGTACAAGTAAAATAAATAGAGTAATAAATACGTACAAACATATATACATATATACAGGTGCTGTGGTGAAGGGAAGGAGGTAAGGTGGGAGGGATGGAGAGGGGGAGGAGGGGGAGAGGATGGAAGGGGCTCAGTGTGGGAAGGCCTCCCGGAGGAGGTGAGCTCTCAGTAGGGCCTTGAAGGGAGGAAGAGAGCTAGCTTGACGGATGTGCAGAGGGGGGGCATTCCAGGCCAGGGGGTGTATGGCGGATGTGTAGCGGGCCAAAAGCAAGTAAAATTGAGGAGCTGGATGTTCCCCAATACTGCAGGTGCGAGATCCAATTTTTCTTCATAAAACCAAGTAACTAAGCAGAAGCCATCATGAGGCCAAAATGAAAGGGTTCTGCTGAAGCGGTAGCAAGCCGAGACTCGATGGCTCCATCTTCACGCCTCCTAAAGATGATTTCTTACTTTGTCATTGGCAGGCATTGACTTCAAACGTTTGTCTGTGGGGTGTGATGAAACCAATCCAATAATCTGTTTTTAACGCCCAACTCCTCCTCTAAACTCCTTGTGGGCAGGGGTCCCATCCACCAACTCTGTTGGAGTGTACCCTCCCGAGCGCTTTGTGCGGGGCTCTCCACAAAGCAAGCGAGCGCTCAGTACATACCAGAGATCAGTCGATAACCATCGATAGAGAAGAAGTATGGGATGGGGATAGGGCACGGGACTGGGAGTCACAAGGTTTACTGCCATTTTTCTGCTGCATAGGGATAGAGCACGGGCCTGGGAGTCAGGAGGTTTGCTGCCATTTGTCTGCTGCATAGGGATAGGGCACGGGCCTGGGAGTCAGGAGGTTTGCTGCCATTTGTCTGCTGCATAGGGATAGGGCACGGGCCTGGGAGTCATGAGGTTTGCTGCCATTTGTCTGCTGCATAGGGATAGGGCATGGGCCTGGGAGTCACAAGGTTTGCTGCCATTTGTCTGCTGCGTGACCCTGGGCGAGTCACTCAACTCCTCTGCTGCATGACCCTGGGCGAGTCACACAACTCCTCTGCGCCTCAGTTCCCTCATCTGCAAATTGGGGATGGAGACTGTGAGCCCCACGTGGGATAGGGAGAGGGTCCAACCCAATTTGCTGGTTTCCACCCCAGCTCTTAGAATGGTGCCTGGCACGTGGTAAGTGCCTAGCAAACAAATAATAATAATAATAATAATAATTATAGCATTTATTAAGCACTTACTATGTGCAAAGCACTGTTCTAAGCGCTGGGGAGGTTACAAGGTGATCAGGATGTCCCACGGGGGGCTCACAGTCTTCATCCCCATTCTACAGGTGAGGGAACTGAGGCACAGAGGAGCCAAGTGACCCACCCAAAGTCGCACAGCTGACAAGTGGCGGAGCTGGGATTTGAACCCATGACCTCTGACTCCAAAGCCCGGGCTCTTTCCACTGAGCCATGCTGAATGAATATTATGGAAAAATGAATGCGAATAAATAAGTAGAGGTTGTAGTATGAGATAATACTAAAGTGCTAAGGTTGACTTTATATGCATTTGTGCTGAGAAGAGCTGTGTGTGTGTGTGTGTGTGTAAAAATATAGCCTAATTTAAATCCCTCCTGTTGCAAAGCTTTTTCCTAATTAATAATAATAGTGATGACATTTATTAAGCACTTACTATGTGCAAGGCACTGTTCTAGGCGCTGGGGGGATACAAAGCGATCAGGTTGTCCCATGTGGGGCTCACAGTCTTCATCCTCGTTTTACAGATGAGGTAACCGAGGCCCAGAGAAGTGAAGTGACTTGCCCAAAGTCACACAGCTGACAAGTGGCAGAGGTGGGATTTGAACCCATGACCTCTGACTCCAAAGCCCGGGCTCTTTCCACTGAGCCACGCTGCTTCTCTTTTCACTAATAATAATAGTAATAGGAAGTATGCACAGAGCGTAAGGGTGTTTGTATATCCCTAAGAACGGAGCTAAGTCAGCTATTGAAGTAACGTTCAAAATGTGGAAATGATCAAGGAAGCCTTACTGGAGGAGGTGGAATTTCAGGAGGGTTTTACAGATGGGGAGGCTGTGATCAGGAGGGTCTGAAGGGAGGGAGAACCTGAAGATTATTTTTTAAAGCGGGCTGGGTTTCTCATACCATTTATCGATCGACTGTTGGACGCAGCAGTTCTTGACCAGAAAACGCAAACTGTGACCCCGGGGGGGTTTCCTTTTAAAAAACACCCCCCAAATTCCCGGGTGGGAAATGATAGGCCCATGGGCTTAACTCGGATACTTGAGAAGATACCGTAACAAATCATTTTACAATCAATTGGCAATCCCCTCCAAGTGCAGAAAGCACAGGATGGTAACCAGTCTGGCTTTGTGGCGAGCATAATAGGGCAGACCAATTTAATTTCCTGCTATGCTGGAGTGACGGGCCTTGGAGATAAAGGGGGATGCGGGAGATGAAATTTTTATGGAAATGGGCAGTGGGCCAACAGGAAGGGAGCCCCCCACTCCGGTTAAAAAGCCTGTTCTTGGATGGTCTTGGGAAAATACGTGTGGGATTCCAAACCGATCCTCCTAGGTGTTTCCAATCAATCAATCAATGGTATGTTGCAGCGTGTTTCATTCATTCATTCAATCATATTTATTGAGTGCTTACTGTGTGCAGAGCACTGTACTAAGCGCTTGGAAAGTACAATTCAGCAACGAAGAGAGACAGTCTCTCTTTGAGATTCCTCCTTTTAGACTGAATTCCCCCTTTTCCCCCTGAATTCCCCCTGAATTCCCCCTTTTAGACTGTGAGCCCACTGTTGGGTAGGGACTGTCTCTATATGTTGCCAACTTGTACTTCCCAAGCGCTTAGTACAGTGCTATGCACACAGTAAGCGCTCAATAAATACAATTGATTGATTGATTGATTGATCTCTGCTCACAATGGGCTCAGTGTTGCAGAGAAGCAACATGGTTTAGTGGAAAGAGCCCGGGGTTGGGAGTCAGAGGTCGTGGGTTCTAATCCCGGCTCTGCCTCTTATCAGCTGTGTGACTCTGGGCAAGTCACTTCACTTCTCTGGGCCTCAGTTCCCTCATCTGGAAAATGGGGATGAAGACTGTGAGCCCCACGTGGGACAGCCTGATTACCTTGCATCTACCCCAGCTCTTAGAACAGAGCTCGGCAGATAGTAAGCGTTTAACAGATACCATCATTATTATCATTAATATTATTGTACTCACCCAAACACTTAATACATTTCCTCTAAGAGGCCTTCCATTCATTCATTCATTTAATAGTACTTATTGAGTACTTACTGTGTGCGAAGCACTGTATTAAGCACTTGGGAAAATCCGCTTTACCAGCACGGTGTAGTGGCTAGAGCCCGGCTCTGGGAGTTGGAAGGTCGTGGGTTCTAATCCCGGCTCTGCTGCTTGTCTGCTGTGTGACCTTAGGCAAGTCACTTCACTTCTCCGGGACTCAGTTACCTCATCTGTAAAATGGCGATTGAGATTGTGAGCCCCATGTGGGACAGGGGCTGTGTCCAACTGGGTTTGCTTGGATCCACCCCAGCACTTAGTACAATGCCTGGCACATAGTAAGCGCCTAACAAATAGCATTAATGGGAGCAAATAGATACATTCCCTGCCCACGATGAGCTTATAGTCTAGAAGGGGACTGCATTAAGATTAAGCTCTCTTTTGCTTGGCTCCCTCTTCCTTCCATCTGAGATCTTTGGTCTGTGACCTCTGGGCATTTGATATTTGACCCAGAGCACTTAATACATCCTATTGATGGACTGATTAGTACAGTGCTCTGCAGGGAGTAACCTCTTAATAAATACTATTGATTAATACAGTGCCCTATATGGAGTAAGGTCTTAATATACAATACAGAAGGATTGATCAGTAAAGCATTCTGCCCGGAGTAACCCATCAGTAATAATAATAATAATGATGGTATTTGTTATGATAAATGTCAGTATTATTATTATTATTATTAAGTGATTACTATGTGCCAGGCACTTGATATTTAACCCAGAGCACTTAATACATCCTACTGAGGGACTGATTAGTACAGTGCTCTGCAGGGAGTAACCTTTTAATAAATACTATTGATTAATACAGTGCCCTACATGGAGTAAGGTCTTAATATACAATACCGAAGGATTGATCAGTAAAGCGTTCTGCCCGGAGTAACCCTTCAGTAATAATAATAATAATGATGGTATTTGTTATAATAAATACCGTTATTATTATTATTATTAAGTGATTACTATGTGCCAGGCACTTGATATTTGACCCAGAGCACTTAATACATCCTACTGATGGACTGGTTAGTACAGTGCTCTGCAGGGAGTAACCTTTTAATAAATACTATTGATTAATACAGTGCCCTACACGGAGTAAGGTCGTAATATACAATACTGAAGGATTGATTAGTAAAGCGTTCTGCCCGGAGTAACCCTTCAGTAATAATAATAAGGAATCCTGGTCTCTCCAACCTCCTCTGACTTGCTCTTTGTTTAGCCTCTCCCAGGGCTGTGGGGAGAAGGAAGGCATGGCTCCTTCCTGCTTTGCATCCCCTTCCAAGATCCATAAAATGAGAAGCTGGAGGTGCTGACCTGTATTTGCTTGGGTCCAAAATAGCTTCCTTCCAGGAGCAGAAAGGACTGAGGGTAGATGAAAAGATCTCAAAAATCTCCAGTGGCTACCAATCAACCTACGCACCAGGCAAAAACTCCTCACCCTTGGCTTCAAGGCTCTCCATCACCTCGCCCCCTCCTACCTCACCTCCCTTCTCTCCATCTACAGCCCAGCCTGCACCCTCCGCTCCTCTGCTGCTAATCTCCTCACCGTGCCTCCTTCTCACCTGTCCCACCGTCGACCCCCGGCCCACGTCATCCCCCTGGCCTGGAATGCCCTCCCTCCGCACATCCGCCAAGCTAGCTCTCTTCCTCCCTTCAAGGCCCTACTGAGAGCTCACCTCCTCCAGGAGGCCTTCCCACACTGAGCCCCCTCCTTCCTCTCCCCCTCCCCATCCCCCCCGCCTTACCTCCTTCCCCTCCCCACAACACCTGTATATATGTATATATGTTTGTACGTATTAATTACTCTATTTTATTTGTACATGTTTATTCTATTTATTTTGTTAATATGTTCTGTTTTGTTCTCTGTCTCCCCCTTCTAGACTGTGAGCCCACTGTTGGGTAGGGACTGTCTCTATATGTTGCCAACTTGTACTTACCAAGACCTTAGTACAGTGCTCTGCACACAGTAAGCGCTCAATAAATACGATTAATGAATGAATAATAATAATGATGGTATTTGTTATAATAAATGCTATTATTATTATTATGTGATTACTAGGTACCAGGCACTGTACTAAGTGTTAGGCACTGAACGAAGCACTGGGCACTATAGTAAGTGCTGGATAAATACTATCGATTAATTAGTACAGTGCTCTACATGGAATAACCCCTTAATATATAGTATTGATGAACTGATTAGTACAATGCTCTACATGATGTAAGCCCACAATAAATACTATTGATTAAGTAGCACAGTGCTCTGCATGATGTCAGCCCTCAATAAATACTATTGATTGATTGATTAGTTTAATGCTCTATACGGAGTGACCCTTCAAAAAATATCACTGACTGTTGGATTGATTAGTACAGTGCTCCACGTGGACTCACATTTCAATAAATATTACTGATTGATTAGTTCAGTGCCCTACTTGGAGTAAGCCTTCAGTAGATACTATCAATGAAATAATAATAATAATAATAATGATGATGATGATGATGGTACTTGTTAAGTGCTTACTATGTGTTCTAAGCACTGGGGGAGATACAAGACAATCTGTTTATTGTTATAGTCTCAACGCTTTGAGAGTGTGAGCCCGTTGTTGGGCAGGGATTGTCTCTGTTGCTGAATTGGACTTTCCAAGCGCTTAGTACAGTGCTCTGCACACAGTAAGTGCTCAATACGTTTGTTGGGTAGGGACCATCTCTGTTGCCGATTTGTACTTCCTAAGCGCTTAGTACAGTGCTCTGCACACAGTAAGCGCTCAATAAATATGATTGAATGAATAAATATGATGGAATGAATGAATGAACAGGCACCCAATAAATACGATCGAACTTATTTTATTTTGTTAATATGTTTTGTTTTGTTGTCTGTCTCCCCCTTCTAGACTGTGAACCTGCTGTTGGGTAAGGACTGTCTCTATATGTTGCCAACTTGTACTTCCCAAGCGCTTAGTACGGTGCTCTGCACACAGTAAGCGCTCAATAAATACGATTGAATGAATGAATGAATGAATTATCATTATGAATAACAATTGTTGTCTGTCTCCCCTTTCTAGACTGTGAACCTCCTGTTGGGTAGGGACCGTCTCTATGTGTTGCCAACTTGTATTTCCCAAGTGCTTAGTACAGTGCTCTGCACACAGTAAGCGCTCTATCAATCAATCAATCGTATTTATTGAGCGCTTACTGTGTGCAGAGCACTGTACTAAGCTCTTGGGAAGTACAAGTTGGCAACACATAGAGATGGTCCCTACCCAACAGTGGGCTCGCAGTCTAGAAGGGGGAGACAGAGAACAAAACAAAACATATTAACAAAATAAAATAAATAGAATAGATATGTACAAGTAAAATAGAGTAATAAATAAATAAATACAATTGAATGAATGAATGAATGAATGAATGAATGAATGATGGAGGGCAGAGCCACGTACAGCGCAGGCCCTGAGGCCTAGTTCCCCGAGCGGAGCCTGTTACCCACTTCCCCAGAAGCCCCCCCAAAACGAGCCAACAGCAGACCCCTCGGTCGAACCCAGATCCCCCGGGGTCCCCCGAGGGGGAGGCAGGAGGAATTGAACTCAGTCCCCGGGGTGGACGAGGAGCTCCCGGGGGGCCGCGGGCAAGGAGCAGGCCGGACGCGGACGTACGTCGTGGTTCCCAGCCCGCCTTACACCCATGTGACACACATCTTCCACACGGGGAAGCTGAAAAGCTGCTAATGCGTGGGACTGAATTTCATTCATTCATTCAATTGTATTTATTGAGCGCTTACTGTGTGCAGAGCACTGTACTAAGCACTTGGGAAGTCCAAGTTGGCAACACATAGAGATGGTTCCTACCCAACAGTGGGCTCGCAGTCTAGAAGGGGGAGACAGAGAACAAAACAAAACATATTAACAAAACAAAATAAATAGAATAGATATGTACAAGTAAAATAGAGTAATAAATAAATAAATACAATTGAATGAATGAATAAATGAATGAATAAATGAATGATGGAAGGCAGAGCCACATACGGTGCAGCCCCTGAGGCCTAGTTCCCCGAGCGGAGCCTGTCACCCACTTCCCCAGAAGCCCCCCCAAAATGAGCCAACAGCAGACCCCTCGGTCGAACCCAGATCCCCCGGGGTCCCCTGATTTATTCATTCATTCATTCATTCAATCATATTTATTGAGCGCCTACTGTGTGCAGAGCACTGTACTAAGCGCTTGGGAAGTCCAGGTTGGCAACATCTAGAGACGGTCCCTACCCAACAGCGGGCTCACAGTCTAGAAGTGGGAGACGGACAACAAAACAAAACATATTTACAAGATAAAATAAATAGAATAAATATGTACAAATAAAATAAATAGAGTAATAAATACGTACAAACATATATACATATATACAGGTGCTGTGGGGAGGGGAAGGAGAAAAGGCGGGGGGGGGGATGGGGAGGGGGAGAGGGAGGAGGGGGCTCAGTCTGGGAAGGCCTATTTATTAAGTGCTTACTGTGTGCAAAGCACTGTTCTAAGCGCTGGGGAGGTTACAAGGTGATCAGGTTGTCCCACGGGGGGCTCACAGTCTTCATCCCCATTTTCCAGATGAGGCAATTGAGGCCCAGAGAAGTGAAGTGAAGTGACTTGCCCAAAGTCACACAGCTGACAATTACAGCGTGGCTCAGTGGAAAGAACACGGACTTGAGCCAGCGGTCATGGGTTCGAATCCTAGCTCTGCTATTTGTCAGCTGTGTGACTTTGGGCAAGTCACTTCACTTCTCTGGGCCTCAATTGCCTCATCTGGAAAATGGGGATGAAGACTGTGAGCCGCCTGTGGGACCACCTGATCACCTTGTATACCCCCAGCGCTTCGAACAGTGCCTTGCACATAGTAAGTGCTTAATAAATGCCATTATTATTATTATTAATTGGCGGAGCCGGGATTTGAACCCATGATCTCTGACTCCAAAGTCCGGACTCTTTCCACTGAGCCACGCTGCTTCTCCGCCATGCCCCGCGGGGCCCGATGAGGAGCCCCAGGCCGAACCTCGGCCTGATTCAAAGTAGGGGGGAGGCCAGAATCAATCAATCAATCAATCAATCAATCAATCAATCAATCAATCGTATTTATTGAGCGCTTACTATGTGCAGAGCACTGTACTAAGCGCTTGGGAAGTACAAATTGGCAACACATAGAGACAGTCCCTACCCAACAGTGGGCTCACAGTCTAAAAGGGGGAGACAGAGAACAGAACCAAACATACCAACAAAATAAAATAAATAGGATAGAAAAGTACAAGTAAAATAAATAAATAAATAAATAAATAAATAGAGTAATAAATATGTACAACCATATATACATATATACAGGTGCTGTGGGGAAGGGAAGGAGGTAAGATGGGGGGATGGAGAGGGGGACGAGGGGGAGAGGAAGGAAGGGGCTCAGTCTGGGAAGGCCTCCTGGAGGAGGTGAGCTCTCAGCAGGACCTTGAAGGGAGGAAGAGAGCTAGCTTGGCGGAGGGGCAGAGGGAGGGCATTCCAGGCCCGGGGGATGACGTGGGCCGGGGGTCGACGGCGGGACAGGCGAGAGCGAGGTACAGTGAGGAGATTAGCGGTGGAGGGGACCCCAATGCCCTGCCCCTCCAGCTGCTGAGCCGTGTCCCCGAATGGCTCTTGGATTTGCCTCCATTAGCGTCTCACGAGCAGGACCTGCAGCCGGGGGAACCCGCAGCCCCTCCGGATCCAGATCCGGGGGGCGGGAGAGGAGAGGCAAGCATCCTGGCTTCCCGCTTCCTGCCCGCTCCTTCCCCACTATCACCTCCATCAATCCCCCTCCGCCGGCATCCCGGGGCTCTTGTCCAGACCAGCCAGCCCCCTCCGGAAATTCCCTTCCTGACAGCCACTCCGGCCTGGAGTCTGGGCCCTGCCAGAGCCTTCTCTGATGCCCGTTCTGGCCCTCGCTCCGTGGCTCAATGGAAAGAGCCCGGGCTTCGGAGGCAGAGGTCATGGGTTCAAATCCCGGCTCCACCAGCTGGCAGCTGGGTGACTTTGGGCAAGTCACTTCTCTGGGCCTCAGTTCCCTCATCTGTAAAATGGGGATGAAGACTGTGAGCCCCACGTGGGACAACCTGATCACCTTGTATCCTCCCCAGCGCTTAGAACTGTGGCTTGTACATAGTAAGTGCTTAACAAATGCCACCCTGTGAGCCCACTCTTGGGTAGGGACTGTCTCTATATGTTGCCAACTTGTACTTCCCAAGCGCTTAGTACAGTGCTCTGCACACAGTAAGCGCTCAATAAATATGATTGATTGATTGATTGATTATTATTATTATTATACACGGGGAGAATTCAGCCACGAGCCCAACAGACCCGAGCAACTGAATCTCTGGGTCCCCGTCTTCAATCAATCAATCAATCAATCAATTGTATTTATTGACCGCTTACTGTGTGCAGAGCACTGTACTAAGCGCTTGGGAAGTACAAGTCGGCAACATATAGAGACAGTCCCTACCCAACAGTGGGCTCAAGGGTGGGAGGGCCCTGGAGGGGTCATCTAGTCCATCCCCCTGCCTCTAGACAAGGCATCCCTCTCCCCACCTCCCTCCTTAAGGAATTCCCTCACCTCCCCACCCCATTTCCGGACCCCGCAGCCCCCTCCACACTCCCTCCAGGGTCCGCCCACCCGATCTGATCCCTGGCACGGGGGTCTCAACAGGCAGCGGGGAAGGGGAGAGGGGAGGAACACAAAGCTCCCAGCCCAGCCATGACAGAGCAAATCGAAGTGTGGCTGAATTATTAATCGAAGCTTCCCAAGACAACCTGACACCATCCGAGTTCCTTGCCCAGAGACGTGATTTTTTCTTTTCCTCTGGGGGCAACCAGATCCTCCCTCCAAAAAGCCTTTCAACTCCCCTCCCTGGTTGGTGTCCGCTCTGCTTGCTGGGGGGCCGTGAGCAAGCCACTTAACCTCTCTGGGCCTCTGTCAACTCATCTGCAAAATGGGGGTGAGCTGTCAGTCCGGCCTCCCTCCCTCTGTGGCAGGGCACCCCAGGAGGGGGCAGGGACTGGCTCCAAATTGATGGTCTTGGACCTATCCCGGGACTTAGCCCAGAGTAGGCTCTTTAATCCGTGCCTCATTGGATCCCGTCTTAAAGTCACTGTGGTTCTCCTTCCCATCATCCTCTGGGGCGTGGCATGCTGCTCGCTGCCCTTTGATGGAGATCTGGAATAATAATAATAATAATAATAATAATGATAGCATTTATTAAGCGCTTACTATGTGCAAAGCACTGTTCTAAGCGCTGGGGAGGTTACAAGATGATCAGGGTGTCCCACGGGGGGCTCACAATCTTAATCCCCATTTTACAGACGAGGTAACTGAGGCGCAGAGAAGTTAAGTGACTTGCCCCAAGTCACACAGCTGACAAGTGGCAGAGCTGGGATTTGAACCCATGACCTCTGACTCCAAAGCCCGTTCTCTTTCCACTGAGCCACACTGCTTCTCTAGCGTGTCGGCCCACCCTCCCCCTCCGCCCTCGCTCCCCTCCCGCCGTTCTGCCTCAGTGGACTTTTCACTCGGGCCTTGAGGGTGGGAAGGGGAGCCGCCCCTGGGTTCCTCGCCCCCCTCACCCCAACCCCCAGAACTGCGGGGCGGCTCCTTGCTGATCGCCCCCAGCCGGGGCCGGGACTCCTGGGGCCGCCCAGGTGCTGCCCCGGCCTCTGGACCAGCTCTTCATCCTGCCCACAGTCCTTTCTGCAGAAGCCGAGAGATGGGGACGAGCTTTCCTCCCCAGATGAGACCGGCCATGGGCCCCTAGAATAATAATAATAATATCTGTTAAGCACGTACTATATGTCGGACACTGTTCTAAGCACTGGGGTAGATATAAGCAAACTGTCCCACAGGGGGCTTACAGTCTCTTAATCCCCATTTTCCAGATGAGGTAACTGAGGCCCAGAGAAGTGAAGAGGCCTGCCCAAACTCATAATGATAATAATAATGGCACTTGTTAAGCGCTCACGATGTGCAAAAGCACTGTTCTAAGCTCTGGGGAGGATCCCTCCGCACATCCGCCAAGCTAGCTCTCTTCCTCCCTTCAAGGCCCTACTGAGAGCTCCCCTCCTCCAGGAGGCCTTCCCACTTCCTCTCCCCCTCCTCGCCTTACCTCCTTCCCCTCCCCACAGCACCTGCATGTATGTATGTATGTTTGTACGTATTTATTACTCTATTTATTTATTTATTTATTTATTTTGTACGTTTATTCTATTTATTTTATTTTGTTCTCTTTCTCCCCCTTCTAGACTGTGAGCCCACTGTTGGGTAGAGACCGTCTCTATGTGTTGCCAACTTGTACTTCCCAAGCGCTTAGTCCAGTGCTCTGCACACGGTAAGCACTCAATAAATACGATTGAATGAATGAATGAATGAATACAAGGTAATCAGGTTGTCCCTGGTGGGGCCCACAGTCTTAATCCCCACCTTCCAGATGAGGGAACTGAGGCCCAGAGAAGTGAAGTGACTTGCCCAAAGTCACCCAGCTGACAATTGGCGGAGCCGAGGTTTGAACCCACGACCTCTAACTCCCAAGTCCGTGGTCCTTCCACGGAGCCACGCTGCTTCCCTGCTTCCCTAAACTCATCCAGCAGACAAGCGGCAGAGAAGAGATTAGAACCCAGGTCCTTCTGACCCCCAGGCCTGGGCTCGATCCCTTATGCCACGCTGCCATCCAGCAGGATTCGGGGTTGAGGGACCCCAAGGAACTCGTGGTCTGGGTTCAAGTCTCGGGTAAAGCGGTCAGCTGGGCTCCCCCCCTTCCCCTTCTTCCCAACCCTGTTGGTTCCTCAGTCCTGGCCACTCGCAGGCCCACCCGTGAGGGGCTGAAATATTGATTTTTTCATTCAATCGTATTTATTGAGCACTTACTGTGTGCAGAACACTGTACTAAATGCTTGGGAAGTGCAAGTCGGCAACATAGAGAGACAGTCCCTACCTGACAATGGGCTCACTGTCTAGAAGGGGGAGACAGACAACAAAACAAAACACGTGGACGGGTGTCAAGTCATCAGAACAAATAGAAATAAAGCTAGATGCACCTCATTAACAAAATAAATAGAATAGTAAATATGGCCAAGCAAAAAAAATAGAGTGATAAAGCTGTACAAACATATATGCAGGTGCTGTGGGGAGGGGAAGGAGGTAGGGCGGGGGGGATGGGGAGGAGGAGAGGAAAAAGGGGCCTCAGTTTCTGTCAGATGGTCAGGATTCATTCATTCATTCAATCAATCATATTTGTTGAGCGCTTACTGTGTGCAGAGCACTGGACTGAGCGCTTGGGAAGTACAAGTCGGGAACATACAGAGACGGTCCCTACCTGACAACGGGCTCACAGTCTAGAAGGGGGAGACAGACAACAAAACAAAACATGTGGATGGGTGTTTAGACTGTGAGCCCACTCTTTTAGACTGTGAGCCCACTCTTTTAGACTGTGAGCCCACTGTTGGGTAGGGACTGTCTCTATATGTTGCCAATTTGTACTTCCCAAGCGCTTAGTACAGTGCTCTGCACATAGCAAGCGCTCAATAAACACGATTGATGATGATGATGAAGTCATCAGAACAAATAGAAATAAAGCTAGATGCACCTCATTAACAAAACAAATAGAATAGTAAATATGGGCAAGTAAAAAAAAATAGAGTGATAAATCTGTACAAACATATATGCAGGTGCTGTGGGGAGGGGAAAGAGGTTGGGTGGGAGGGATGGGGAGGAGGAGAGGAAAAAGGGGGCTCAGTCTCAGTCAGTCTCAGTCAGATGGTCAGGATTCCCCACTTCCCTTCCCCCATCCCGCCCGCAGGTTTTCAGAGTCCAAGTGGATCGAGCTTGGCTCAGGGTCGGGCTCCGGGGCGGGGGTGGTGGGGTCTTAAGAGGTACTAAAGGCCAGCAGGGCCAGTTAGGCCGATAAATTATTCAGTCCAGGAAGCTGCTGAGGAGTCCAGGCCCTGGGGGAGACAGGCTCTGGCCAATTTGGAGAGCATGATATCATCTCTGGTCGAAAGCGCGTTGGGGTGTCTGGGAGCGATGGAGCCGAAGGGGAAACACCACCGGACCCTCCCGCCCCGCTGCGGGTCACCAGAGCGAACCGGGTCGCGGGGGTCCTGGCGGAGGGGGCCTAGTGAGAGAGGATCCCGTGTTAGAGCAGGGTGGGGTCTCGGGGGGCTGGAGAGGCGTTGTGGGGGCTTCCAGGTCTCCTGAGTTCTACCATCATTTCCCCCACGTGCTGGGTGACCTCTGGCGAGGCCCTTGGCCTCTCTGTGCTTGGGAATCCCAGGCCAATCAGCGCTCCCTCCTGAGAGGCCAGAGGTGGTGTGGGGAAGAGCGAGACGGCAGAGGGAAAAGAGTCTGCAAGCATCTTGGGAGGAAAACAGTAATAATAACGATGGCATCTGTTAAGCTCTTACTATGTGCAAATCACTGTTCTAAGCGCTGGGGAGGAGACAAGGTGATCAGGTTGTCCCCCGGGGGGGCTCCCAGTCTTCATCCCCATTTTACAGACGGGGTCACTGAGGCCCAGAGAAGTGAAGTGACTTGCCCAAAGTCACACAGCTGACAATTGGCGGAGCCGGGATTAGAACCCATGACCTCTGACTCCCAAGCCCGGGCTGTAACGCTCTGTAACTCCAAAATCGGCTCTCATGGGCGCTAGTATCCATAATGGTGGTGGTTTTGCTTAAACGCTTACTAAGGATGAAGCAGTGGGGTAGATACCACATAATCCGATTAGGCCCAGCCCCTAGGCCGTACAGGTGTCCCAGTCCAAAATGGAGGGCGAGCAGGCATTTTATCTGCATTTTATAGAAGAGGAACCAGAGAGGTTAAGTGACTTGTCCAAGGTCACACAGCCAGCCAGCGGCAGGGCTGGGAAGAGAACGCCAGGTTTTCTGGTGGCTCTTGCTCTTTCCACTAATATTAATAATGATGATGATGGTATTTGTTAAGCGCTCACTATGTGCCAAACACTGTTCTAAGCACTGGGATAGATACAAGGTAATCAGGTTGTCCCACGTGGGGCTCACAGTCCTAATCTCCATTTTACAGATGAGGGAACCGAGGCCCAGAGAAGTGAAGTGACTCACCCAAGGTCACACAGCAGACAAGTGGCGGAGCCGGCATTAGAACCCATGACCTCTGACTCCCAAACCAGGGCTCTTTCCACTAAGCCACACTGCTTCTCATTCCAGCACTTAGAACAGTGCTTTGCACATAGTTAACGCTTAATAAATGCCATCATGATTATTATTATTATTATAAGCATTGTTGTGTATGTCTTTTATCATTATAATAATGACGATGATGGTATTTGTTATCGTTATAATAATGATGATGATGATGGTATTTGTTAAGCCCTTACTATGTGCCAAGCACTGTTCTAAGCACTGGGGTAGATACAAGGTAATCAGGTCATCCCACTTGGGGCTCACAGTCTTAATCCCCATTTTACAGATGAGGTCACTGAGGCACAGAGAAGTTAAGTGATCTGCCCAAAGTCACACAGCTGATAAGTGGCGGAGCTGGGATTAGGATGGAGAACAGCGTGGCCCAGTGGCTAGAGCCCCAGCCTGGAAGTCAGAAGGACCTGGGTTCTAATCCCGGCTCCACCACTCGTCTGTTGTGTGACCCTGGGCAAGTCACTTCACTTGTGACTTCAGTGCTTCAGTTCCCTCATCTGTAAAATGGGGATTGAGACTGTGAGCCCCCTGGGGGACAGGGACTGTTCCAAACTGATTAGTTTGAATCTACCCCAGCGCTTAGTCCAGCGCCTTACGCATAGTAAGTGCTTAACAGAAACCATTCAAAGAGAAAAGAAAAGTGAAATTTCAGCCTTTGTGAATGAGGGAATGAGATCCATAATCGTCAGCAGTGTGGCCTAGTGGCTAGAGACCGGTCCTGGGAGTCAGGGGACCTGGGTTCTAACCCAGGCTCTGCTACTTGCCCGCTGTGTGATCTTCGATAGGTCACTTCACTTCTCTGGTCCTCAGTTTCCCCATCTGCAAAATGGGAATGAAATACCTATTCTCTTTCCTAATTTAGACTGTGAGCGCCGCGTGGAACAGGGGCTGTAGTCCAGTGCTCTGCACACAGTAAGTGCTCAATAAATGCGATTAAATGAATACTAAGTGCTGGGGTAGTGCAAGCACTTAGTACATTGCTCTGCACACAGTAAGTTCTCAATAAATATGATTAAATGAATACTAAGTGCTGGGGTAGAGCAAGCGCTTAGTACATTGCTCTGCACACAGTAAGCGCTCAATAAATACGATTAAATAAATACTAAGTGCTGGGGTAGAGCAAGCGCTTAGTCCAGTGCTGTGCACACAGTAAGCGCTCAGTAAATACGATTGAATGAATACAAGCCAGTCAGGTTGGACAAAGTCCCTGTCCCACATGGGGCTCACACTCTTAATCCCCGTTTTCCTGATGAGGGAACTGTGGCACTAAGAAGCGACTTAATAATATCAATTGCGATATTTGTTAAGTGCTTACTATGCGCCTGGCACTGTACTAAGCGCTGGAGTAGATAAAAGCCAATCGGGTTGGACGCAGTCCATGTCCCATGTGGGGCTTACGCTCTTAATCCCCGTTTTCCAGATGAAGGAACTGGGGCACTAAGAAGTGAAGTGTCTTAATAATATTAATTGCGGTATTTGTTAAGTGCTTCCTATGTGCCTGCCACTGTACTAAGCGCTGGAGTAGATAAAAGCCAATTGGGTTGGACGCAGTCCACATCCCACGTGGGGCTCACGCTCTTAATCCCCGTTTTCCAGATGAGGGAACTGGGGCACTAAGAAGTGAAGTGACTTAATAATATTAATTGCGGTATTTGTTAAGTGCTTACTATGCGCCAGGCACTGTACTAAGCGCTGGAGTAGATACGAGCCAATCGGGTTGGACGCAGTCCATGTCCCACGTGGGGCTCACGCTCTTAATCCCCCTTTTCCAGATGAGGGAACTGGGACACTAAGAAGTGAAGTGTCTTAATAATATTAATTGCGGTATTTGTTAAGTGCTTACTATGTGCCTGGCACTGTACTAAGCACTGGAGTAGATAAAAGCCAATCGAGTTGGACGCAGTCCACGTCCCACATAGGGCTCACACTCTTAATCCCCATTTTTACAGACGAGGGACCTGAGGCCCACAGAAGCTTCTTTTATTTTTGTTTTTTAATGGTATTCGTTAGGCGCTTACTGTGTTCCAGGCACTATCTCTGGGGTAGATACAAGCTGATCAGGTTGGATGCAGTCCCTGTCCCACGTGGGGCTAACTGGCTCAAACCCCATTTTACAGGTGAAGGAACTGAGGCCCAGAGAAGTGAAGAGACTTACCCAAGGTCGCGAAGCCGACGAGTGGCGGAGTCGGGATTAGAACCCAGGACCTTCTGACTCCAAGGGCCGGGCTCTACCCACTAGGCCATGCTGCTTCTTCTGGTTAGGAGGAAGACTGGACGAGATCGGCCTGGATGCATCGATTCGGCCATGGAATCAACCAACCAACCAAAACCAATCAATCAATGTGATTTATGGAGCGCTTACTGTATCCATCAATCAGCGCTATTTATCGAGTTCAAATCCTGGCTCCGCCACTTGTCTGCTGTGTGACCTTGGACAAGTCACTTCGCTTCTCTGGGCCTCGGTGCCCTCGGCTGGAAATTATTTATTTATTTATTTTAACAAATACCATTATTATTATTATTGTTAAAAAGGGATCAAGAGAAACTGAACAGGATCCAGGGAAGAACTTGTACATATCTATTCTATTTATAGATATGTTTATTTTGTTAATATGTTTGGTTTTGTTCTCTGTCTCCCCCTTCTAGACTGTGAGCCCACTGTTGGGTAGGGACTGTCTCTATATGTTGCCAACTTGTACTTCCCAAGTGCTTAGTACAGTGCTCTGCACACAGGAAGCGCTCAATAAATACGATTGATTGATTGATTGATTGATTGATTGATTGAAAAGGGGGACTAAGACTGTAAGCCCCGCGTGGGGCACGGATTGTGTCCTGATTATCTTGTGTCTACCCCGGCGCTGAGTCCGGTGCCTGGAACACAGCAAGCACTTAACAAATACCGTTAAAAGAAAATTGCAGCAGGAGAGAGTCAAGTTAAGCGCTTAGTACAGTGCTCTGCACACAGTAAGCGCTCAGTAACTATGACTGAATGAAGTTAGACTTGAAGAAGAACTTCCCAATAGGAAGGGCGGTGAGAAGGTGGCATGGATTCCCTGAGAAAGCTGCGGCGACTCCATGGCGTAGTTGAGTAGCCCGGGCGTGGGAGTAATGGGTTCGAATCTCAGCTCTGCCACTCAATAATAATAATAATCATGGTATTTGTTAAGCGCTTACTATGTGCAAAGCACTGTTCTAAGTGCTGGGGGGGGAAACAAGATGATCAGGTTGTCCCACATGGGCCTCACAGTCTTAATCCCCATTTTTACAGATGAGGGAACTGAGGCCCAGAGAAGTGAAGTGATTTGCCCAAAGTCACCCAGCTGACAGTTGGCGGAGCTGGGATTTGAACCCATGACTTCTGACTCCAAAGCCCGGGCTCTTTCCACTGAGCCACGCTGTGTGACCTTGGGCAAGTCACTTCGCTTCTCTGGGCCTCAGTTACCTCATCTGTAAAAGGGGGATGGAGACCGTAAGCCCCACGAGGGACAACGGCTGTGCCCCACCCTATTTGCTTAGATCCACCCCAGCGCTTAGCGCAGTGCCTGACACATAGTCAGCACTTAACAAATACGATTATTATCATTATCATTAGTATCGTCTTCGTCCTCTTTGTTGTGGATCATCCACTGCCCCTCCTCCGCCCCCGACGGATGCTGAATTAAAAATACCCTCCTCTCCACAAAGTGCTCTTCTCTCCCCAGAGGAGAGTCGGACATGAATCCAAAGCATTATTATTTTAAGTATTAACGGGAGAGGAGGGGGGAGGATCACGGACAGCGCCCAAGCCAATGGCCTCTGGTTCCCCTTGCCGAGCGAAATAATAATCAATAACGATGATCATATCCGAGGCTTCTTGGAGAGTTGGCATCATCGGAGCCTCAATTAACTTCTGGTGTTTTGCATTTATTCTGGAGTCACCCGGAAACCTTGGGCGGTGGCTTCTTTGCTGCCATTAGGCAGATGGAGGGAGAGATAATAATAATAATAATAATAATAATAATAATAATAATAACAATAATAATAATAATGGCATTTGTTAGGCTCTTACTATGTGCAAAGCACTGTTCTAAGCGCTGGGTGGGGGTACAGTGTGATCAAGTTGTCCCACGTGGGGCTGACAGTCTTCATCCCCATTTTTACAGATGAGGGAACTGAGGCTCAGAGAAGTGAAGTGACTTGCCCAAGGTCACACAGCAGACATGTGGCGGGGCCGGGATTCAAACCCATGACCTCTGACTCCAAAGCACTGAGCCACGCTGCTTCTCCAATAATAATAATAAACAATGGTATTTATTAAGCACTTACTATGTGCCGGGCATTGTACTAAGCACAGGGGAGGAGACCAGCAGATCGGGTTGGACACAGCCCTGAGCCCACGTGGGGCTCACAGTCCTGATCCCCATTTTACAGATGAGGTAACTGAGGCACAGAAAATAATAATAATAATTGTGGTATTTGTTAAGCGCTTACTATGTGCCAATCAATCAATCAATCAATCGAATTTATTGTGTGCAGAGCACTGTACTAAGCGCTTGGGAAGTACAAGTTGCCAAGCACTGTTCCAAGCACTGGGGTAGATACATGTGGGGCTCACAGTCTTTATCCCCATTTGACAGATGAGGGAACTGAGGCACAGAGAAGTGACTCACCCAAAGTTTATTCTGGAGTCACCCGGAAACCTTGGGCGGTGGCTTCTTTGCTGGCATTAGGCAGATGGAGGGAGAGATAATAATAATAATAATGATGGCATTTGTTAGGCACTTACTATGTGCAAAGCACTGTTCTAAGCGCTTGGGGGGATACAGTGTGATCAAGTTGTCCCACGTGGGGCTCACAGTCTTCATCCCCATTTTTACAGATGAGGGAACTGAGGCTCAGAGAAGTGAAGTGACTTGCCCAAGGTCACACAGCTGACAAGTGGCGGGGCCGGGATTCGAACCCACGACCTCGGACTCCCAAGCCCGGCCTCTTTCCACTGAACCACGCTGCTTCTCCAATAATAATAATAAACAATGGTATTTATTAAGCACTTACTATGTGCCGGGCACTGTACTAAGCACAGGGGAGGAGACCAGCAGATCGGGTTGGACACAGCCCCAAGCCCATGTGGGGCTCACAGTCCTGATCCCCATTTTACAGATGAGGTAACTGAGGCACAGAAAATAATAATAATAATTGTGGTATTTGTTAAGCGCTTACTACGTGCCAAGCACTGTTCTAAGCACCGGGGTAGATACACATGGGGCTCACAGTCTTTATCCCCATTTGACAGATGAGGTAACTGAGGCACAGAGAAGCGACTCACCCAAAGTCACCCAGCTGACAAGTGGCGGAGCTGGGATTAGAACCCATGACTTCTAGACTGTGAGCCCACTGTTGGGTAGGGACCGTCTCTATATGTTGCCAACTTGTACTTCCCAAGCGCTTAGTACAGTGCTCTGCACACAGCAAGCACTCAATAAATACGATTGATTGATTGATTGATTGATTGACCTCAGGCTCCCAAGCCCGGCCTCTTTCCACTGAGCCGCGCTGCTTCCTCTAAGAAGTGAAGTGACTCGTCCAAGGTCATCCAGGAGGGAGGCGGGATTAGAACCCGGGTCCTTCTGATTCCCAGGCCCGGGTTCTACCCGCTAGACTCCGCTGCTTCTTCCCAACCCGGGGCCCGTCCAGAGCAGTGGAAAACGTCTGACTCGGAGGTGGGAAATCCACGTCAACTCACTCTGGGCATCGCTCAGACTCCGGAATACGGCGGGCGGAGAGAAATTTTCCAGCTAATCTTTCCCGGCTAATGCATAAAATATGATTCCCGCTGCCTCTCTCCTTAAGTGGTTTGGTTAAGTCCCCCCCTCCATCCCTCCCGTCTTACCTCCTTCCCTTCCCCACAGCACCTGTATATATGGATATATGTTTGTACATATTTATTACTCTATTTATTAATTTATTTTACTTGTACACATCTATTCTATTTATTTTATTTTGTTAATATGTTTGGTTTTGTTCTCTGTCTCCCCCTTCTAGACTGTGAGCCCACTGTTGGGCAGGGACCGTCTCTATATGTTGCCGACTTGGACTTCCCAAGTGCTTAGTACAGTGCTCTGCACACAGTAAGTGCTCAATAAATACGACTGATTGATTGATTGATTAAGTAGCCGTTTGAATAGTCACTTGCGAGCTGTGCTAAAACAATCAGGGAGAAGTGGCGTTTATCCAAAGTGTTGAGCCTCGCCTCGTCAGAATTTACTGGGTGCAGAGCACTGTACTGAGCGCTTGGGAGAGTACGACAGACAATAAGCAGACACATTCCCAGCCCCCAGTGAGCTTACAGTCTGCACAGACATTCGGTTCAAATCCTGGCTCCGCCACTTGTCAGCTGGGTGACTTTGGGCAAGTCACTTCACTTCCCTGTGCCTCAGTTACCTCATCTGTCAAATGGGGATGAAGACTGTGAGTCCCCCGTGGGACAATCTGATCACCTTGTAACCTCCCGAGCGCTTAGAACAGTGCTTTGCACATAGTAAGCGCTTAATAAATGCCAGCATTATTATTATTATATTCCTTCATTCAATCGTAATAATAATAGTAATAATGATGGCATTTGTTAAGCATTTACTATGTGCAAAGCACTGTTCTAAGTGCTGGGGAGGTTACAAGGCAATCAGGTTGTCCCACGGGGGGCTCACAGTCTTCATCCCCATTTTACAGATGAGGTCACTGAGGCCCAGAGAAGTTAAGTGATTTGCCCAAAGTCACACAGCTGACAGTTGGCGGAGCCGGGATTTGAACCCCTGACCTCTGACTCCAAAGCCTGGGCTCTTATTGAGCTCTTACTGAGTGCAGAGCCCTGTACTAAGCACTTGGAAAGTCCAATTCGGCAACAATATCTGTTTTAATAATAATAATAATGACGGTATTTGTTATGCGCTTACTATGTGCAAAGCACTGTTTTAAGCGCTAGGGAGGTTACAAGGCGATCAGGTTGTCCCACGGGGGGCTCACTGTCTTAATCCCCATTTTACAGATGAGGTAACTGAGGCACAGAGAAGTGAAGTGACTTGCCCAAAGTCACCCAGCTGACAGTGGGCAGAGCCGGGATTTGAACCCACGACCTCTGACTCCAAAGCCTGGGCTCTTTCCACTGAGCCACGCTGCTTCTTTGATGTCTGTCTTCCCCCTTCTAGACTGCGAGCCTGTTGTTAGGCAGGGATTTCTCTATTTGTTGCCGAATTGGACTCTCAATCAATCAATCAATCAATCGTATTTATTGAGTGCTTACTATGTGCAGAGCACTGTACTAAGCGCTTGGGAAGTACAAATTGGCAACACATAGAGACAGTCCCTACCCAACAGTGGGCTCACAGTCTAAAAGGGGGAGACAGAGAACAGAAGCAAACATACCAACAAAATAAAATAAATAGGATAGAAATGTACAAGTAAAATAAATAAATAAATAAATAAATAAATAGAGTAATAAATATGCACAACCATATATACATATATACAGGTGCTGTGGGGAAGGGAAGGAGGTAAGACGGGGGGATGGAGAGGGGGACGAGGGGGAGAGGAAGGAAGGGGCTCAGTCTGGGAAGGCCTCCTGGAGGAGGTGAGCTCTCAGCAGGGCCTTGAAGGGAGGAAGAGAGCTAGCTTGGCGGAGGGGCAGAGGGAGGGCATTCCAGGCCCGGGGGAGGACGTGGGCCGGGCGTCGACGGCGGGACAGGCGAGAGCGAGGTACAGTGAGGAGATTAGCGGTGGAGGAGCGGAGGTTGCGGGCTGGGCTGGAGAAGGAGAGAAGGGAGGTGAGGTAGGAGGGGGCGAGGGGATGGACAGCCTTGAAGCCGAGGGTGAGGAGTTTCTGCCTGATGCGCAGATTGATTGGTAGCCACTGGAGATTTTTGAGGAGGGGAGTAATATGCCCAGAGCGTTTCTGGACAAAGATAATCCGGGCAGCAGCATGAAGTATGGATTGAAGTCTAGAAGGGGGGACTATTATGACTATTATGGTATTATGACTTGTCAGTTGTGTGACTTTGGGCAAGTCACTTAACTTCTCTTTATTTTGTTAATATGTTTGGTTTTGTTCTCTGTCTCCCCCTTCTAGACTGTGAGCCCACTGTTGGGTAGGGCCCATCTCTAGATGTTGCCAACTTGGACTTCCCAAGCGCTTAGTACAGTGCTCTGCACACAGTAAGTGCTCAATAAATACGATTGATTGATTGATTGATTGATTCTCTGGGTCTCGGTTCCCTCATCTGGAAAATGGGGACTGTGGGCCTCCCCATGGGACAACCTGATCACCTCATAACCTCCCCAGCGCTTAGAACAGTGCTTTGCACATAGTAAATGCTTAATAGATGCCATTATTATTATTATTATTAGCACTCTCCCAGAGAAGTGTGGGAGAGGAGAAGAGCGAGACCCAGGAGGGCTTCCAGGTGGCGGGGATTTTCTCAAGGTCACCGGCCCCGCAGGGTCCGGAGGCTAGGGCGGGGGCGGCGAGGTGTCTCCTGGGGAGATATTTCCGGGTGGAGATCTTTCAACGTTATTATCCGAGGCCTCCGGGCCAGGCGCCGGGAGGCTGAGAGGGGAACGGCCTTTATCAGATCGAAAAACTAATATGGGGAGTAGAGTGAACCGCATCGGAGACGTGATGGATCATGAAAGCCAAAGAGCCATCCTCTCTCTCTGTCCCGGGGGTGGATTGGGGCCCTTCCCTTCCGCCCTGAGCCCATCCGGAGAAAATCCGGGGGCCTCTGTGTAGTGGTCATCATAGTCATCAATAACAAATACTGTTATTATCAAGCACTTACCATCTGCCAAGCACTGTGCTAAACGCTGGGATAGAGACAAGACAATCAGGTTGGACACAGTCCTTGTCCCACTGGGGGCTTTCAGTAGGAGGAAGAAAGGGTGTTGAATCCACATTGTGCAGATAGGAGTCAGAAGGTCGTGGGTTCTAATCCCGGCTCTGCCACTTGACCTCGGCCTGTGTGCCTCTCCCAGTGCTTAGAATGGTGCTTGGCACGTAGTCTTACTACGCTTAACAGATACCATCATTATTATTAAGTCACTTCACTTCACTTCTCTGTGCCTCAGTTCCCCCATCTTTAAAATGGGGATGAAGACCGTGAGCCCCACGTGGGACAGCCTGATTACCTTGTGTTTCCCCCAGCGCTTAGAACAGTGCTTGGCACATAGCAAGCACTTAACAAATACCATCAATATTATGGTCACTTCTCTGGGCCTCGGTTCCCTCATCTGTAAAATGGGGATGAAGTCCGTGAGCCCCATCTGGGACAACCTGATTACCTTGTGTCTCCCCCAGCGCTTAGAACGGTGCTTGGCACATAGTAAGCGCTTAACAAAAACCATCAATATTATTGTCACTTCTCTGGGCCTTGGTTCCCTCATCTGTAAAATGGGGATGAAGTCCGTGAGCCCCATGTGGGACAGCCTGATTACCTTGTGTCTCCCCCAGCGCTTAGAACAGTGCTTGGCACATAGTAAGCGCTTAACAAATACCATCAATATTATTGTCACTTCTCTGGGCCTCGGTTCCCTCATCTGTAAAATGGGGATGAAGTCCGTGAGCCCCATGTGGGACAACCTGATTACCTTGTGTCTCCCCCACCGCTTAGAACGGTGCTTGGCACATAGTAAGCGCTTAACAAATACCATCAATATTATTGTCACTTCTCTGGGCCTCGGTTCCCTCATCTGTAAAATGAGGATGAAGACCGTGAGCCCCACATGAGACAGGGGATTGTGTCCAACCTGATTTGCTCGTATCCGCCTCAGTGTGTAGTACAGTGCCCGGTACTTACTAAGCGCTTAACAAATGCCATAATTATCCATTATTAAGTGAAGCAACTTGCCCCGAATCCCCCAGCAGGCAAGTGGAAGGGCCGAGATTGGAACCCAGGTTTTCCGACTCCCAGGCCTGGGCTCTTCCCATTAAGCCACACTGTTTCTGAGCCCGCCCCTCTTCATTTGGAGCCCGCAATCCCTCTTGGGCTGCAGGATTTGGGGAACAGCACACTTCCTCACTGGCTTCGCCCACCCCATTCCCAGTTCAGTCTCCTCAGGTCTGCCCCTTCCCCACCCTTGTTCATTCATTCAATCGTATTTATTGAGCGCTTACTGTGTGCAGAGCACTGGACTAAGCACTTGGGAAGTACAACCTTGTCCATCCGGACCGCGGAGCCTTGGCTCATTCCGAAGCCGCTCCCTCGCCTTGACCACCCTGGGTTCGGAGCCACTCGTCCGCTGTGCGACCTTGGTTAAGTCACTTCACTTCTGAAGCAGCGTGGCTCAGTGGAAAGAGCCCGGGCTTTGGAGTCAGAGGTCATGGGTTCAAATCCCGGCTCCGCCAACTGTCGGCTGTGTGACTTTGGGCAAGTCACTTCACTTCTCCGTGGCTCAGTTCCCTCATCTGTAAAATTCATTCATTCAATCATTGAGCACTTACTGTGTGCAGAGCACTGTACTAAGCGCTTGGGAAGTCCAAGTTGGCAACATATAGAGACGGTCCCTGCCCAACAATGGGCTCACAGTCTAGAAGGGGGAGACAGACTACAAAACAAAACACGCAGACAGGTGTCAAAATCGTCAGAACAAACAGAATTAAAGCTCTATGCCCATCATTAATAAAATAAATAGAATAGTAAATATGTACAAGTAAAATAGAGTAATGAATTCATTCATTCAATCGTAGTTATTGAGCGCTTACTGTGTGCAAAGCACTGTACTAAGTGCTAAAATGGGGATTAAGACTGTGAGCCCCCGCCATGGGACCACCTGATCACCCTGTAACTTCCCCAGCACTTAGAACAGTGCTTTGCACATAGTAAGCATTTAACAAATACCATTACTATTATTATTATAATTATTCTCTGGGCCTCAGTTCCCTCACCCGTAAAATGGAGTTGAAGACGGTGAGCCCCATGTGGGACAGGGACTGTGTCCAACCTGATGAGTTTCTATCTACCCCTGTGCTTAGTACAGTGCCTGGCACATTCATTCATTCATCCATTCCATCATATTTATTGAGCGCCTACTGTGTGCAGAGCACTGTAATAAGCGCTTGGGAAGTACAAGTCGGCAGCATATAGAGACAGTCCCTACTCAACAACGGGCTCACAGTCTAGAACAGGGAGACAGACAACAAAACAAAACATGTAGACAGGTCTCAAGTTGTCAGAACAAAAAGAATTAAAGCTAAATGCACATCAGAGCACTGTACTAAGGGCTTTGGAAGTACAAGTCGGCAACATATAGAGACGGTCCCTACTCTACAACGGGCTCACAGTCTAGAAGGGGGAGACAGACAACAAAACAAAACATGGAGACAGATGTCAAGTTGTCAGAACAAAAAGAATTAAGGCTAAATGCACATCATTAACAAAATAAATAGGATAGTAAATATGTACAAATAAAATAAATAGAGGGATAAATCTCTACAAACATATATACAGGTGCTGTGGGGAGGGGAAGGAGGTAGGGCGGGGGGGATGGGGAGGAGGAGGCACATAGGAAGCGCTTAGCAATACCATGATTATTATTACCCAGGTGTCCCTTCCGTACTTCCTCCCTCTCCCTCGTGTCTTTCCCGGAGATGAAGCGCCCGGAATTCCCTTCACCCTCATCCCCTCCATTATGTTTCCTGAGGGAGAGCGTTGGATCGCTCCACTAGCACTCCTGGTTTCTGAAAATTTGCTTCCTTCAAGGCAAATCCTCTCCTCCCCCAGACCTTCCTCTCAGCCTGTGCGAATGATTGATGCCTCTTTCTTCTCTTCCTCTCTCATCTCTTCCCTGCGGACCGAGCATCGCCGCAGCCGATCTTCCCGCCGCTTCCTCCGGCGCGGCCTGTGACTTCCTGTCGGCCTCAGGCCCCGGGGACGACCTTGAGGCATAACAGCTTTTGGGAGCATCCCAAAGACACGTGAAAAATCCTCCGTGGAAACCGGCAGAATCCATCAGCCTCCTTCCTCCTCTCCTCCCCCTCCAGGGCCATCAATCAATCAATCAATCAATCAATCGTATTTATTATTGAGTGCTTACTGTGAGCGCTTACCATCACACTCCCCTCCTCCGGCCCAGGACCCCCCGAACGTGGGCCCCGCTTCCGAGCTGGGGGACTTGGCATCGGAAGTCTGGGTCTCCTGGCCTGCGGTGGGGGGAACTTGAACCTGATATCGATCGTATTTTTTGAGCGCTTACCTTGTGTGAGGAGCCCTGTACTGAGCGCTTGGGAGAGTACAACACGATTGGGTCGGTAGACGCCTTCCCTGTCTGCAACGAGCCTCCGGTCTTGAGGGGGAGAAGTCTGGAGGCCCAAGGACATAGTCGGGGCTATGAAAGCTCGTTGTGGGCAGGGAATGTGTCTGTTATATTGTTCTATTGGACTCAGTGCTCGGCACACAGTAGGTGTTCAATAAATACAAGTGACGGACTGATAAATAAAAATAAAGGACAACTCCCTCGGGGTGATTTGGGATGGGGTCAGGAGCGAGAGGGAGGACCTGTCTTTGGATTCCAGCTAGAAGCAGCGTGGTCTAATTCATTCATTCACTCAATCGTATTTATTGAGCGCTTACTGTGTGCAGAACACTGTACTAAGCGCTTGGGAAGTCCAAGTTGGCAACATATAGAGACAGTCCCGACCCAACAGCGGGTTCACAGTCTAGAAGGGGGAGATAGACAACAAAACAAAACATATTAACAAAGTAAAATAAATAGAATAAATATGTACAAATAAAATGGAGTAATAAATCCGTACAAACATATATAGATATATAAAAGGTGCTGTGGGGAGGGGAAGGAGGTAAGGCGGGGGGGATGGGGAGACTGTGAGCCCACTTCTAGAATGTGAGCCCACTGTTGGGTAGGGACCGTCTCTATATGTTGCCAACTTGGACTTCCCAAGCACTTCCCAAGCGCTCAATAAATACGATTGAATGAATGAATGAATGAGCAGCACAGCTGACCATCATAATCCATCTCCTTTGGGTGGAATCGAGAATTCCATCCAGGTTATGATATTTTTTTAAGCGCTATTTGCCAGGTACTCTACTAGACTGTGGGCTCACAGTCTAGAAGGGGCTCACAGTCTAGAAGTCCAGACTGTGAGCCTGTTGTTGGGTAGGAACCGTCTCTATATGTTGCCAACTTGGACTTCCCAAGCGCTTAGTAGAGTGCTCTGCACACAGTAAGCGCTCAATAAATACGATTGATTGATTGATTGATTGACCGTCTCTATATGTTGCCAACTTGGACTTCCCAAGCGCTTAGTACAGTGCTCTGCACACAGTAAGCACTCAATAAATACGATTGAATTTTCCAGATGAGGTTACTGAGGCACGGAGCAGTGAATTGATTTGCCCAAGGTCACACCGCAGACCGGTGGAGGAGCCGGGATTAGAACTGAGGTCCTTCTGATTCCCGGGCCCTGGTTCTAGCCACCAGGCCTCGGGGTGGCAGGGGGCGGCGGTGGAGGAAATCTCCCAGGGAAAACCGGGGGGTGTCGGCATCTCTGTCTGGGCCTCAGTTTCCTCCCTCAACAGACAGGAGCGCACATCGGGGAGGAGAGGATGGAAAGTTTCTGGGCTGCAGCAGACCGATTTTCCCCTATTATCCCAAAATGACCAATTGGTCTCCGTAATTGGGTTTCTCAGACTCCGGGAGACGAGGGCAGGCCAGGAGCGAGGAGCATCAGGCGAACAGATTGACCTCAGGGTTCCGGGCCAGGCCGCTTCCGATCACCCCAGGCCTTGGGGAGAAAGACGGAGATGGAGCGGAGGGAGGGGAGAGCAGGTCAGCAGGAACCGGACTTTGGATTGCCCCCCCCGGAGCCTGGGATATTTTCTCGTGTTCTCAGGAAGCGGTAACCTCTCCTCTCCCACTTTTCCGATGGAGAAATTGCAGCCCAGAGAAGGGGCGGGGATTACCTAATATCACACAGTGCTTGCCTCATATTTTTTTAAATGGTATTTGTTGAGCGTTTCTTATGTGGCAAGCACTGAACTGAATCCTCTATCCATTATAATAATAATAATGATGGCATTTATTAAGCGCTTACTATGTGCAAAGCACTGTTCTAAGCGTTGGGGAGGTTACGAGGTGATCAGGTTGTCCCATGGGGGGCTCACAGTCTTAATCCCCATTTTACAGATGAGGGAACTGAGGCTGAGAAGTTAAATGACTTGCCCAAGGTCACACAGCAGACATGTGGCAGAGCCGGGGTTTGAACCCATGACTTCTGACTCCCAAGCCCGGGCTCTTTCCACTGAGCCACGCTGCACTAGGCTATGCTGCCTCTCTAATAATAATAATAATAACGGTGATGATGATGGAATTTGTTAAGCGCTTACTATGTAGCAAGCACTGTACTACAAGCTGGGGTAAAACAAGATCATCAAGTCCCATATAATAATAATAATAATAATGGCATTTATTAAGCGCTTACTACGTGCAGAGCACTGTTCTAAGTGCTGGACAGGTTGTCCCACGGGGGGCTCACAGTCTTAATCCCCATTTTCCAGATGAGGTCACTGAGGCCCAGAGAAGTGAAGTGACTTGCCCAAAGTCACACAGCTGACAATTGGAGGAGCTGGGATTTGAACCCACGACCTCTGACTCCAAAGCCCGGTCTCTTTCCACTGAGCCACGTTGCTTCTCTATATGGGGCTCACAGTCTAAGTAGGAGGGAGAAGAGGCATTGAGTGACCGCTTTGCAGAGCACTGTACTAAGCGCTTGGGAAGTACAAGTTGGCAACATATAGAGACAGTCCCTACCCAACAGTGGGCTCACAGTCTAGAAGGGGGAGACAGAGAACAAAACCAAACGTATTAACAAAATAAAATAAATAGAATAGATATGTACAAGTAAAATAGAGTAATAAATATGTACAAACATATATACATATATACAGGTATACAAAACAATCAATCAATCAATCGTATTTATTGAGCGCTTACTGTGTGCAGAGCACTGTACTAAGCGCTTGAGAAGTACAAGTTGGCAACATATAGAGACAGTCCCTACCCAACAGTGGGCTCACAGTCTAAAAGGACTGTGAACAAAACATATTAACAAATAAAATAAATAGAATAGTAAATATGTACAAGTAAAATAAATAGAGTAGAGAAGGGGCGGAGCTGGGATTAGAACCCAAGTCCTCTAACACCCAGGCCCGTGCTCTATCCACTAGGCCACACTGCTTCTCAAAGAAGCAAAAACGTGGAGCGCCAAATTCTCCGCGCCTCAGTTCCCCTGGCTGTAAAATGGGGATTAAGACTGGGCGTGGACTGGGTCTGACCCGATTAGCTTGGATCTACCCTAGCGCTTAGTACAGTGCCTCGCTGTGGGCAGGAAATGTGTCTGTTTATTGTGAGAGGACAATAGAACAAGCACTTAGTATACTGCTCTGCACGCTGTAAGCGTGCCTTAATATGACTATAACTAATATGAATATGACGAGTACTATGAGTGGTACATAGTAAGTGCTTAATAAATACCATAAAAAACAAATTCAAAAGCCACCCCATTGGGGCCAGGAATCGCAGCAACAGGATGGAGGTGAGCAGCATGGCGCAATAGATAGCGCATGAGCCTGGGAATCAGAAGGTCATGGGTTCTAATCCTGACTCTTCCACTTGTCTGTGATGTGACCTTGGGTAAGTCACTTCACTTCTCTGGGCCTCAGTTACCTCATCTATAACACGGTGATTAAGACTAGGAGCCCTACGTGGGACAGGGACTTTGTCCAACCCGATTTGCTTGTATCCACCCCAGCACTTAGTACAGTGCTTGACATATAGTGAGCGCTAACAAACACCACAATTATTATTATTCATTCATTCAATCACATTTATTGAGCGCTTACTGTGTGCAGAGCACTGTACTACGCGCTTGGGAAAGTACGATACAATAACCAAGAGGCACATTCCCAGCCCGCAGCGTGGCTCCGTGGAAAGAGCCCGGGCTTTAGAGTCAGAGGTCATGGGTTCAATTCCCGGCTCCACCAACTGTCAGCTGTGTGACTTTGGGTAAGTCACTTCACTTCTCTGGGCCTCAGTTACCTCATCTGTAAAATGGGGATTAAGTCTGTGAGCCCCGCGTGGGACAACTTGATTACCTTGTATCTACCCCAGCGCTTAGAACGGTGCTTTGCACATAGTAAGCACTTAATAAATGCCATTATTATTATTATTATTATTATTATTATTATTATTATTATTATTATTATTTCCTGGGCTGCACCAATTTGCTGAGCTCGCCGTTACCTCCAGCTGGACAGCGAATCCCCCCACTCTCCTCCAGACGTTTAACACAGCCCCCTCGCCGCCTCCCCAGTGACCTCTGGCTATTTATAGCTCTCCTCATCAGGCTGTGTTCTGATCTTTGACATGGGCAGCTGTTCCCAGATTGCCTCAAAAGAACATATGACCGTGGTCCGTGGCCATTCCCGGGACGGCCCCATCCCCGGCTCAGGACTCTGACCCCTGTCAGGGCAGTCGGGACCCCCGAGGAGGAACCGTGACCCCCGACCTCGTGGTTAGGGATGGATCATCCCAGGGGTCACCCCTAAACTGACCCCCGAGATCACAGGCCTCGCAGTCCGGTGCCACTCCGAACTGTAAGCTCATTGTGGGCAGGAAATGTGTCCGTTTATTGTATTGTCCTCTCCCAAGTGCTTAGTACAGTGCTCTGCACACAGTAAGCACTCAATAAATATGATTGAATGAATGAACAAATGAATGACCATCCCGGGGTCACCCCTAAACTGACCCCTGAGATCGCAGGCCTCGCAGTCCGGTGCCACTCTGGACTGTAAGCTCGTTGTGGGCAGGAAATGTGTCTGTTTATTCATTCAATTGTATTTATTGAGCGCTTACTGTGTGCAGAGCACTGTACTAAGCGCTTGGGAAGTACAAGTTGGCAACATATAGAAACGGTCCCTACCCAACAACGGGCTTGCAGTCTAGAAGGGGGAGACAGACAACAAAACAAAACGTATTAACAAAATAAAATAAATAGAATAGTAAATATGTACAAGTAAAATAAATAGAAAATAATATGGAACGCTTTACGAATTTGCAAGTTTATTGTATTGTACTCTCCCAAGTGCTTAGTGCAGTGCTCTGCACACAGTAAGCGCTCAGTAAATGCGATTGAATGAATGAATGAATGAATGACCATCCCAGGGTCACCCCTAAACTGACCCCTGAGATCACAGGCCTCGCAGTCCGGTGCCACTCCGGACCGTAAGCTTGTTGTGGGCACGGAATGCATCTGTTTATTGTATTGTACTCTCCCAAGCACTTAGTACAGTGTTCTGCACACAGTAAGCGCTCAATAACTACAATTGAATGAATAAATGAATGGATGACCATCCCGGGGTCACCCCTAAACTGACCCCTGAGATCGCAGGCCTCGCAGTCCGATGCCACTCCGGACCGTAAGCTTGTTGTGGGCACGGAATGCATCTGTTTATTGTATTGTACTCTCCCAAGCACTTAGTACAGTGTTCTGCACACAGTAAGCGCTCAATAACTACAATTGAATGAATAAATGAATGGATGACCATCCCGGGGTCACCCCTAAACTGACCCCCAAGATCGCAGGCCTCGCAGTCTGGTGCCACTCCGGACTGTAAGCTCATTGTGGGCAGGAAATGCGTGTTTATCGTATTGTACTCTCCCAAGTGCTTAGTACAGTGTTCTGCACACAGTAAACGCACAATAAATACAATTGAATGAATGAACGAATGGATGACCACCCTGGGGTCACCCCTAAACTGACCCCCGAAATGACAGTTCTCAGACCCCAGTGCCACTCTGGGCAAAGAGCAGGGGGAGAGCCAAGTTCATCAGTCTTCATCCCCATTTGACAGATGAGGGAACTGAGGCCCAGAGAAGTGAAGCGACTTGCCCAAAGTCACACAGCTGGCAATTGTCCGCTGTGTGACCTTGGACAAGTCACTTCACTGGGCCTCAGTTCCCTCATCTGTAGATGGGAGTGGAGACGGTGAGCCCCCCCGTGGGACACGGGCTGTGTCCAACCCAATTTGCTCGGATCCACCCCAGCGCTTAGTACAGTGCCCGGCACATAGTAAGCACTTAACAAACAGAGAAGCAGCGTGGCTCAGTGGAAAGAGCCCGGGCTTTGGAGTCAGGGGTCATGGGTTCAAATCCCGGCTCCCCACTTGTCAGCTGGGTGACTTTGGGCAAGTCACTTCACTTCTCTGGGCCTCAGTTACCTCATCTGTAAAATGGGAATTAAGACTGTGAGCCCCCCCGTGGGACAACCCGATCACTTTGTAATCTCCCCAGCGCTTAGAACAATGCTTTGCACATAGTAAGTGCTCGATAAATGCCATTATTATTATTATTATTATTATTATCAGGTTGGCCACAGTTCCTGCCCCGCATGGGGCTCACGGTCTTAAACCCCATTTTACGGATGAGGGAACCGAGGCGCAGAGAAATAAAGAAGCTTGCCCAAGGTCACACAGCTGACAAGTGGTGGAGCCGGGATTAGAACCCAGATCCTTATGACTCCCGGGCCTAGGATCTCTCCATTAAGCCCCAGGACGGCAGGGGATGGGGGCAGAGGGAGCCCTCCCACCTCTCTCAGGAAAACCAGGTGGGAAAACTCCTGGGAGTCAGGTGGAAAGAGCACAGACCGGTTTCGTAAGGAGGCGCGGCTTGCGTTCGGATGCTGCTGTCCCTCCCGGGGTGACCGCAGGCCTTACTCCCCGGGGCCACCCTGATCAAATCTCAAATGTCGGGTGAAAAGGCCAAGACATCAGCTGGAAGGCGGGGAAACGGGGAAGGAGTGCTCATCTAACTCACCGCCGACAACGGGCCCACATCATTCATTCATTCGTATTTATTGAGCGCTTACTGCGTGCAGAGCACTGGACTAAGCGTTTAGGAAGTACAAGTTGGTGACATATAGAGACGGTCCCTACCCAACAACGGGCTGACAGGCTAGAAGGGGGAGACAGACAACAACAACAAAAAACATGTGGACGGGTGTCAAGTCGTCAGAACAAATAGAATTAGAGCTAGATGCACATCATTAACAAAATAAATAGAATAGTAGATATGTACAAGTAAAATAGAGTAATAAATCTGGACAAACGTATATACAGGTGCTGTGGGGAGGAGAAGGAGGTAGGGCGGGGGGGATGGGGAGGGGGAGGTGATGATGATGATGATGGCATTTATTAAGCGCCTACTCTATGCAAAGCTCTGTTCTAAGTGCTGGGGAGGTTACAATGATGATGATTCATTCATTCCTTCAATGGTATTTATTGAGCGCTTACTGTGTGCAGAGCACTGGACTAAGCGCTTGGGAAGTCCAAGTTGGCAACATATAGAGACGGTCCCTACCCAACAGCGGGCTCACAGTCTAGAAGGGGGAGACAGACAACAAAACAAAAGAGATTAACAAAATAAAATAAATAGAATATGTACAAATAAAATAGAGTAATAAATATGTACAAACATATATACAGGTGCTGTGGGGAGGAGAAGGAGGTAAGGCGGGGAGATGGGGAGCGTGGATCAGTGGAAAGAGCCCGGGCTTTGGAGTCAGAGGTCATGGGTTCGAATCCCGGCTCCACCACAAGTCTGCTGTGAGACCTTGGGCAAGTCACTTAACTTCTCTGAGCCTCAGTTGCCTCATCTGTAAAAATGGGGATGAAGACTGTGAGCCCCACATGGGACAACTTGATCACATTGTATCCCTCCCAGCGCTTAGAACAGTGCTTTGCACATAGTAAGTGCTTAACAAATGCTATCAGGAAGGAGGGGGCTGACTGTGGGAAGGCCTCCTGGAGGAGGTGAGCTCCCAGCAGGGCTTTGAAGGGAGGAAGAGAGCTAGCTCGGCGGATGTGCGGAGGGAGGGCATTCCGGGCCAGGGGGAGGACGAGGGCCGGGGGTCGACGGCGGGACGGGCCTGGAATGCCCTCCCTCCTCAAATCCCACGGACAACGACTCTCCCCCACTTGAGAGCCTTAGTGAAGGCTCGTCTCCTCCGAGAGGCCTTCCCTGACTAAGCCCCGCTTTCCTCTTCTCCCTCTCCCTTTGGCGTCGCCCTGACTTGCTCCCTTTATTCATTCAATCGTATTTATTGAGCGCTTACTGTGTGCAGAGCACTGGACTAAGCGCTTGGGAAGTACAAGCTGGCAACGTATTCATCCCCCCTCCCAACCCCACAGCACTCATGTCCATATCTGTCGTTTATTTATAATAATAATAATTAATAATTATGGTATTTGTTAAGTGCTTGCTATATGCCAAGCACCGTCCTATGCGTTGGGGTAAATACAAGGTAATGAGGTTGTCCCACGTGGGGCCCACAGTCTTAATCCCCGTTTTACAGATGAGGTCACTGAGGCCCAGAGAAGTGAAGCCACTTGTCACACAGCTGATAAGTGGCAGAGCTGGGATTAATAATAATAATAATGATGGCATTTATTAAGCGCTTACTATGTGCAAAGCACTGTTCAATGTGCTGGGGAGGTTACAAGGTGATCAGGTTGTCCCACGGGGGGCTCACAATCTTCACCCCCATTTTACAGATGAGGTCACTGAGGTCCAGAGAATACTACTACTACTACTACTAATGGCATTTGTTAAGTGCTTACTATGTGTGAAGCACTGTTCTAAGCGCCGGGGTGGATACAAGGTGATCAGGTTGTCCCACGGGGGGCTCACAGTCTTAATCCCCATTTTCCAGATGAGGTCACTGAGGCCCAGAGAATACTACTACTACTACTACTATTAATGGCATTTGTTAAGCGCTTACTATGTGCAAAGCACTGTTCTATGCGCTGGGGAGGTTACAATGTGATCAGGTTGTCCCACGGGGGGCTCACAATCTTCACCCTCATTTTACAGATGAGGTCACTGAGGCCCAGAGAATACTACTACTACTACTACTAATGGCATTTGTTAAGTTAAGCGCTTACTATGTGCGAAGCACTGTTCTAAGAGCCGGGGTGGATACAAGGTGATCAGGTTGTCCCACGGGGAGCTCACAGTCTTAATCCCTATTTTCCAGATGAGGTCACTGAGGCACAGAGAATACTACTACTACTACTACTACTACTACTACTACTACTACTACTACTACTACTACTATTACTACTGATGGCATTTGTTAAGCACTTACTATGTGTGAAGCACTTTCTAAGTGCCAGGGTGGGTACAAGGTGATCAGGTTGTCCCACGGGGGGCTCACAGTCTTAATCCCCATTTTCCAGATGAGGTCACTGTGGCTCAGAGAAGTGAAGTGACTTGCCCAAAGTCATACAGCTGGCAACTGGTGGAGCCAGGATTTGAACCCATGACCTCTGACTCCAAAGCCCGGGCTCTTCCCACTGCTTTTCCATTAACGGCTGTTTCCCGGCCTCCAGAATGTAAGTTCACTGTGGGCAGGGAATGTGTCTGTTTGTTGTTGTACTGTCCTCTCCCAAGCGCTTAGTACAGTGCTCTGCACAAACTAAGTGCTCAATAAATATGATTGAATGAATGAACGAACGAATGAGAGGGCAGGCGAGGCTGGTGTATATATATATGTATATATGTTTGTACATATTTATTACTCTACTTATTTATTTTACTTGTACATATCTATTCTATTTATTTTATTTTGTTAATATGTTTGGTTTTGTTCTCTGTCTTCCCCTTCTAGACTGTGAGCCCACTGTTGGGCAGGGACCGTCTCTCTATGTTGCCAACTTGGACTTCCCAAGCGCTTAGTACAGTGCTCTGCACACAGTAAGCACTCAATAAATACGATTGATTGATTGATTGATTGATTGATTGGTGGGAGGGAGGGGAAGGGGAAGGCCGTCCGGGGGAGACCCCAGTCGTCATCGAGGGGGTGGCAGGGGGGCAGAGGGTGGTTTCTTCTGGATGCGGGGGGGGGGAATTGTTTTCTCATTGCAGAATGTCTTTTTCTCAATCTACAGAGTGGGTATCGATTTTCTCTTCAGCGGTTTCGGGGCAGGGGGGCTGCTTTAATGAATCCCGTGGAAGAGATGAAGTCACCCCGGTGGCTTTGTCCCTGACAGTCCATCGGCCTGTATTGACTCTCTGCGAAAACACAGGGTGATAGGATGTTTTCAGTCAGTCAGTCAGCTGATCGTACTTACTGAGCGCTTACTGGGCGCAGGGCACTGGGCTAAGCGCATGGGAGAGTACGAATTGACACCCGTCCACATGTTTTGTTTTGTTGTCCGTCTCCCCCTTCTAGCCTGTGAGCCCGCTGTTGGGTAGGGACTGTCTCTATATGTTGCCAACTTGTACTTCCCAAGCGCTTAGTACAGTGCTGTGCACACAGTAAGCACTCAATAAATACGATTGATTGATTTATTGATTGATTGACCGTCTCTAGATGTCACCAACTTGGACTTCCCAAGCACTTAGTACAGTGCTCTGCACACAGTAGGCGCTCAATTCTAGACTGTGAGCCCACTGTTGGGTAGGGACCGTCTCTATATGTTGCCAACTTGGACTTCCCAAGCGCTTGGTACAGTGCTCTGCACACAGTAAGCGCTCAATAAATACAATTGAATGAATGAATGAATACGATTGAATGAATGAATGAACACAGCAATAAAACAGACGCATTCCCTGCCCATGATGAGCTTAATAATAATAATAATAATCAATCAATCATATTTATTGAGCACTTACTGTGTGCAGAGCACTGTACTAAGCACTTGGGAAGTACAAGTTGGCAACATATAGACAGTCCCTACCCAACAGTGGGCTCACAGTCTAGAATAATAATGATGATGATGAGCTTAGAACTAATAATAATAATCATAATAATGATATTTTAAAGCGCTTACTATGTATCAAGTGCCGTTCTAAGCACTGGAGTTCAGGTTGGACACGGTCCCTGTCCCACATGGGGCTCACAGTCTTCATCCCCATTTTACAGAGGAGGGAACTGAGACCCAGGGAAGTTAAGTGACTTGCCCAAAGTCACACAATGGACAAGTGGCGGAGCCGGGATTAGGACCCACGACCTTCTGATTCCCAAGGTCCGGGCTTCTCTGGGCCTCAGTTCCCTCATCTGTAAAATGGGGATGAAGACTGTGAGCCCCCCGGGGGACAACCTGTTCACCTTGTAACCTCCCTGGCGCTTAGAACAGTGCTTTGCACATAGTAAGTGCTTAATAAATGCCAATATTATTATTATTATTCTCTGTGCCTTAGTTCCCTCATCTGTAAAATGGTGATTAAGGCTGTGAGCTTCATGTGGGACAGGGACCATGTCCAACCTGAACTCCAGCACTTAGAACAGTGCTTGATACATAGTAAGCTCTTAAAAATAGTATTATTAATCAATCAATCGTATTTATTGAGAGCTTACTGTGTGCAGAGCACTGTACTAAGCGCTTGGGAAGTACAAGTTGGCAACATATAGAGACAGTCCCTACCCAACGGTGGGCTCACAGTAGTTATTACTACTAAGCTCATCATCATCAGGGACTGTATCCAACCTAATTACCTTGTATCTACCCCAGTGCTTAGAACAATGCTTGGCACATTGAGAAGCAGCGTGGCTCAGTGGAAAAAGCCCGGGCTTTGGAGTCGGAGGGTATGGGTTCAAATCCCGACTCCGCCAACCGTCAGCTGTGCGACCTTGGGCAAGTCACTTCACTTCTCTGTGCTTCAGTTCCCTCACCTGTAAAAATGGGGATGAAGACTGTGAGCCCCCCGTGGGATAACCTGATCACCTTGTAACCTCCCCAATGCTAAGAACAGTGCTTTGCACATAGTAAGTGCTTAACAAATACCGTCATTATTATTATTACATAGTAAGCACTTAACAAATACCATTATTATTTATTATTTTTATTATAACCACCTTCATCCCCCTCTCCCTTCAGGGGAGGAAGGAGTCGAGGAGGGAAGGGCTAGGAGGAGCCAGCCTGGGGTGGGGGGAGGAGGGGGTTGGGAAGGGAAAATCGTGGTATTTCTTAAGCGCTTACTCTGGGCCAGGAACTGTACTAAGCACTGGGGGTGATATAAGACTGTGACTGTGACTAAACTATGAGCCAGTTGTTGGGTAGGGACCGTTTCTATATGTTACCAATTTGTACTTCCCAAGCGCTTAGTCCAGTGCTCTGCACACAGTAAGCGCTCAATAAATACGATTGAATGAATGAATGAATGAAAGAGGGAGGAAGGAGAGAGAGGTCTTATCCAGGGAAGGAAATCCTAATGTCCCTGAATTCCACTCTCCAGCCTGCCTGCCTTGGCCATGGAAGGGAGAAAGGAGGAGGGAAGAGGGAGGAGAAATGAAGGAGAAGGAATAAAGGAGGAGGGCGATAGGAGGAGGAAGGAAGGATGAGAAAGGAGGGATGAGGGAGGAGGGAAGAGGGGGTCTTATCCAGGGAAGGAAATCCCCACATCACTGAATTCCACTTGTGGGTCAAGGAGGAGGGAGGAGACAGGAGAGAGAGGAGGGAGATGGGAAGAGGGAGGAGGGGGTCTGTTTTATCCAGGGAAGTGACTGAAATCCACTCCCCCCTCTGCCCACATCGTCCAGGGAAACCTGGCAGGCCGCTGCAATTTTTCCAGAAGCTTTTAGCGGTTCCTGGACGCTAATCAGATGAGGAGCACTGTGAACGAGTGTGTGTGTGTCCTCCTCTTTTGATCTCCCTGTCCCCCCCCCGTCACCCCCCCATTTCCCAGCAGAGGGGCTGGAATGGGATGAAATCCTAATTCCATTAGAAGGCAGAAGGACCCCTTTAGGCCTGTCCACCTGGGCTCGCGTTAGAACGGACACACAGTAAGCCCTTAATAAATACCATCCCTTTTTCCTTAAGATTATTCAAATACAACAGAGTCAGAAGACACGGGCCCTTCCCTCAAGGAGAGTACAGTCTGATGGCCTGTTAAGTGCGTACTTTGTGCTGCACACTGGGGGAAATACAAAACGACCGGGTCGGCTACAGCCCCTGTTCCACGCGGCGCTCACAGTCTTAATTAGGAAAGAGAATAGGTATTTCATTCCCATTTTGCAGTCTTGTGACGGGCCCCGGGTTGGGAAGAAGCAGCGGAGTCTAGCGGGTAGAACCCGGGCCTGGGAATCAGAAGGACCCGGGTTCTAATCCCGCCTCCCTCCTGGATGACCTTGGACGAGTCACTTCACTTCTTAGAGGAAGCAGCGCGGCTCAGTGGAAAGAGGCCGGGCTTGGGAGCCTGAGGTCAATCAATCAATCAATCAATCAATCGTATTTATTGAGTGCTTGCTGTGTGCAGAGCACTGTACTAAGCGCTTGGGAAGTACAAGTTGGCAACATATAGAGACGGTCCCTACCCAACAGTGGGCTCACAGTCTAGAAGTCATGGGTTCTAATCCCAGCTCCGCCACTTGTCAGCTGGGTGACTTTGGGTGAGTCGCTTCTCTGTGCCTCAGTTACCTCATCTGTCAAATGGGGATAAAGACTGTGAGCCCCATGTGTATCTACCCCGGTGCTTAGAACAGTGCTTGGCACGTAGTAAGCGCTTAACAAATACCACAATTATTATTATTATTTTCTGTGCCTCAGTTACCTCATCTGTAAAATGGGGATCAGGACTGTGAGCCCCACATGGGCTTGGGGCTGTGTCCAACCCGATCTGCTGGTCTCCTCCCCTGTGCTTAGTACAGTGCCCGGCACATAGTAAGTGCTTAATAAATACCATTGTTTATTATTATTATTGGAGAAGCAGCGTGGTTCAGTGGAAAGAGGCCGGGCTTGGGAGTCCGAGGTCGTGGGTTCGAATCCCGGCCCCGCCACTTGTCAGCTGTGTGACCTTGGGCAAGTCACTTCACTTCTCTGAGCCTCAGTTCCCTCATCTGTAAAAATGGGGATGAAGACTGTGAGCCCCACGTGGGACAACTTGATCACACTGTATCCCCCCAAGCGCTTAGAACAGTGCTTTGCACATAGTAAGTGCCTAACAAATGCCATCATTATTATTATTATTATCTCTCCCTCCATCTGCCTAATGCCAGCAAAGAAGCCACCGCCCAAGGTTTCCGGGTGACTCCAGAATAAACTTTGGGTGAGTCACTTCTCTGTGCCTCAGTTCCCTCATCTGTCAAATGGGGATAAAGACTGTGAGCCCCACATGTATCTACCCCAGTGCTTGGAACAGTGCTTGGCAACTTGTACTTCCCAAGCGCTTAGTACAGTGCTCTGCACACAATAAATTCGATTGATTGATTGATTGATTGGCACATAGTAAGCGCTTAACAAATACCACAATTATTATTATTATTTTCTGTGCCTCAGTTACCTCATCTGTAAAATGGGGATCAGGACTGTGAGCCCCACGTGGGCTCAGGGCTGTGTCCAACCCGATCTGCTGGTCTCCTCCCCTGTGCTTAGTACAATGCCCGGCACATAGTAAGTGCTTAATAAATACCATTGTTTATTATTATTATTGGAGAAGCAGCGTGGCTCAGTGCTTTGGAGTCAGAGGTCATGGGTTTGAATCCCGGCCCCGCCACATGTCTGCTGTGTGACCTTGGGCAAGTCACTTCACTTCTCTGAGCCTCAGTTCCCTCATCTGTAAAAATGGGGATGAAGACTGTCAGCCCCACGTGGGACAACTTGATCACACTGTACCCCCACCCAGCGCTTAGAACAGTGCTTTGCACATAGTAAGAGCCTAACAAATGCCATTATTATTATTATTGTTATTATTATTATTATTATTATTATTATTATTATTATTATTATCTCTCCCTCCATCTGCCTAATGGCAGCAAAGAAGCCACCGCCCAAGGTTTCCGGGTGACTCCAGAATAAATGCAAAACACCAGAAGTTAATTGAGGCTCCGATGATGCCAACTCTCCAAGAAGCCTCGGATATGATCATCGTTATTGATTATTATTTCGCTCGGCAAGGGGAACCAGAGGCCATTGGCTTGGGCGCTGTCCGTGATCCTCCCCCCTCCTCTCCCGTTAATACTTAAAATAATAATGCTTTGGATTCATGTCCGACTCTCCTCTGGGGAGAGAAGAGCACTTTGTGGAGAGGAGGGTATTTTTAATTCAGCATCCGTCGGGGGCGGAGGAGGGGCAGTGGATGATCCACAACAAAGAGGACGAAGACGATACTAATGATAATGATAATAATCGTATTTGTTAAGTGCTGACTATGTGTCAGGCACTGCGCTAAGCGCTGGGGTGGATCTAAGCAAATAGGGTGGGGCACAGCCGTTGTCCCTCGTGGGGCTTACGGTCTCCATCCCCCTTTTACAGATGAGGTAACTGAGGCCCAGAGAAGCGAAGTGACTTGCCCAAGGTCACACAGCGTGGCTCAGTGGAAAGAGCCCGGGCTTTGGAGTCAGAAGTCATGGGTTCAAATCCCAGCTCCGCCAACTGTCAGCTGGGTGACTTTGGGCAAATCACTTCACTTCTCTGGGCCTCAGTTCCCTCATCTGTAAAAATGGGGATTAAGACTGTGAGGCCCATGTGGGACAACCTGATCATCTTGTTTCCCCCCCCAGCACTTAGAACAGTGCTTTGCACATAGTAAGCGCTTAACAAATACCATGATTATTATTATTATTGAGTGGCAGAGCTGAGATTCGAACCCATTACTCCCACGCCCGGGCTACTCAACTACGCCATGGAGTCGCCGCAGCTTTCTCAGGGAATCCATGCCACCTTCTCACCGCCCTTCCTATTGGGAAGTTCTTCTTCAAGTCTAACTTCATTCAGTCATAGTTACTGAGCGCTTACTGTGTGCAGAGCACTGTACTAAGCGCTTAACTTGACTCTCTCCTGCTGCAATTTTCTTTTAACGGTATTTGTTAAGTGCTTGCTGTGTTCCAGGCACCGGACTCAGCGCCGGGGTAGACACAAGATAATCAGGACACAATCCGTGCCCCACGCGGGGCTTACAGTCTTAGTCCCCCTTTTCAATCAATCAATCAATCAATCAATCAATCAATCGTATTTATTGAGCGCTTCCTGTGTGCAGAGCACTGTACTAAGCACTTGGGAAGTACAAGTTGGCAACATATAGAGACAGTCCCTACCCAACAGTGGGCTCACAGTCTAGAAGGGGGAGACAGAGAACAAAACCAAACATATTAACAAAATAAACATATCTATAAATAGAATAGATATGTACAAGTTCTTCCCTGGATCCTGTTCAGTTTCTCTTGATCCCTTTTTAACAATAATAATAATAATGGTATTTGTTAAAATAAATAAATAAATAATTTCCAGCCGAGGGCACCGAGGCCCAGAGAAGCGAAGTGACTTGTCCAAGGTCACACAGCAGACAAGTGGCGGAGCCAGGATTTGAACTCGATAAATAGCGCTGATTGATGGATACAGTAAGCGCTCCATAAATCACATTGATTGATTGGTTTTGGTTGGTTGGTTGATTCCATGGCCGAATCGATGCATCCAGGCCGATCTCGTCCAGTCTTCCTCCTAACCAGAAGAAGCAGCATGGCCTAGTGGGTAGAGCCCGGCCCTTGGAGTCAGAAGGTCCTGGGTTCTAATCCCGACTCCGCCACTCGTCGGCTTCGCGACCTTGGGTAAGTCTCTTCACTTCTCTGGGCCTCAGTTCCTTCACCTGTAAAATGGGGTTTGAGCCAGTTAGCCCCACGTGGGACAGGGACTGCATCCAACCTGATCAGCTTGTATCTACCCCAGAGATAGTGCCTGGAACACAGTAAGCGCCTAACGAATACCATTAAAAAACAAAAATAAAAGAAGCTTCTGTGGGCCTCAGGTCCCTCGTCTGTAAAAATGGGGATTAAGAGTGTGAGCCCTATGTGGGACGTGGACTGCGTCCAACTCGATTGGCTTTTATCTACTCCAGTGCTTAGTACAGTGCCAGGCACATAGTAAGCACTTAACAAATACCGCAATTAATATTATTAAGACACTTCACTTCTTAGTGTCCCAGTTCCCTCATCTGGAAAAGGGGGATTAAGAGCGTGAGCCCCACGTGGGACATGGACTGCGTCCAACCCGATTGGCTCGTATCTACTCCAGCGCTTAGTACAGTGCCTGGCGCATAGTAAGCACTTAACAAATACCGCAATTAATATTATTAAGTCACTTCACTTCTTAGTGCCCCAGTTCCCTCATCTGGAAAACGGGGATTAAGAGCGTGAGCCCCACGTGGGATGTGGACTGCGTCCAACCCAATTGGCTTTTATCTACTCCAGCGCTTAGTACAGTGGCAGGCACATAGGAAGCACTTAACAAATACCGCAATTAATATTATTAAGACACTTCACTTCTTAGTGCCCCAGTTCCTTCATCTGGAAAACGGGGATTAAGAGCGTAAGCCCCACATGGGACATGGACTGCGTCCAACCCGATTGGCTTTTATCTACTCCAGCGCTTAGTACAGTGCCAGGCGCATAGTAAGCACTTAACAAATATCGCAATTGATATTATTAAGTCGCTTCTTAGTGCCACAGTTCCCTCATCAGGAAAACGGGGATTAAGAGTGTGAGCCCCATGTGGGACAGGGACTTTGTCCAACCTGACTGGCTTGTATTCATTCAATCGTATTTACTGAGCGCTTACTGTGTGCACAGCACTGGACTAAGCGCTTGCTCTACCCCAGCACTTAGTATTTATTTAATCGTATTTATTGAGCGCTTACTGTGTGCAGAGCAATGTACTAAGCGCTTGCTCTACCCCAGCACTTAGTATTCATTTAATCATATTTATTGAGAACTTACTGTGTGCAGAGCAATGTACTAAGTGCTTGCACTACCCCAGCACTTAGTATTCATTTAATCGCATTTATTGAGCACTTACTGTGTGCAGAGCACTGGACTACAGCCCCTGTTCCACGCGGCGCTCACAGTCTAAATTAGGAAAGAGAATAGGTATTTCATTCCCATTTTGCAGATGGGGAAACTGAGGACCAGAGAAGTGAAGTGACCTATCGAAGATCACACAGCGGGCAAGTAGCAGAGCCTGGGTTAGAACCCAGGTCCCCTGACTCCCAGGACCGGTCTCTAGCCACTAGGCCACACTGCTGACGATTATGGATCTCATTCCCTCATTCACAAAGGCTGAAATTTCACTTTTCTTTTCTCTTTGAATGGTTTCTGTTAAGCACTTACTATGCGTAAGGCGCTGGACTAAGCGCTGGGGTAGATTCAAACTAATCAGTTTGGAACAGTCCCTGTCCCCCAGGGGGCTCACAGTCTCAATCCCCATTTTACAGATGAGGGAACTGAAGCACTGAAGTCACAAGTGAAGTGACTTGCCCAGGGTCACACAACAGACGAGTGGTGGAGCCGGGATTAGAACCCAGGTCCTTCTGACTTCCAGGCTGGGGCTCTAGCCACTGGGCCACGCTGTTCTCCATCCTAATCCCAGCTCCGCCACTTATCAGCTGTGTGACTTTGGGCAGATCACTTAACTTCTCTGTGCCTCAGTGACCTCATCTGTAAAATGGGGATTAAGACTGTGAGCCCCAAGTGGGATGACCTGATTACCTTGTATCTACCCCAGTGCTTAGAACAGTGCTTGGCACATAGTAAGGGCTTAACAAATACCATCATCATCATCATTATTATAACGATAACAAATACCATCATCGTCATTATTATAATGATAAAAGACATACACAACAATGCTTATAATAATAATAATAATCATGATGGCATTTATTAAGCGTTAACTATGTGCAAAGCACTGTTCTAAGTGCTGGAATGAGAAGCAGTGTGGCTTAGTGGAAAGAGCCCTGGTTTGGGAGTCAGAGGTCATGGGTTCTAATGCCGGCTCCGCCACTTGTCTGCTGTGTGACCTTGGGTGAGTCACTTCACTTCTCTGGGCCTCGGTTCCCTCATCTGTAAAATGGAGATTAGGACTGTGAGCCCCACGTGGGACAACCTGATTACCTTGTATCTATCCCAGTGCTTAGAACAGTGTTTGGCACATAGTGAGCGCTTAACAAATACCATCATCATCATTATTAATATTAGTGGAAAGAGCAAGAGCCACCAGAAAACCTGGCGTTCTCTTCCCAGCCCTGCCGCTGGCTGGCTGTGTGACCTTGGACAAGTCACTTAACCTCTCTGGTTCCTCTTCTATAAAATGCAGATAAAATGCCTGCTCGCCCTCCATTTTGGACTGGGACACCTGTACGGCCTAGGGGCTGGGCCTAATCGGATTATGTGGTATCTACCCCACTGCTTCATCCTTAGTAAGCGTTTAAGCAAAACCACCACCATTATGGATACTAGCGCCCATGAGAGCCGATTTTGGAGTTACAGAGCGTTACAGCCCGGGCTTGGGAGTCAGAGGTCATGGGTTCTAATCCCGGCTCCGCCAATTGTCAGCTGTGTGACTTTGGGCAAGTCACTTCACTTCTCTGGGCCTCAGTGACCCCGTCTGTAAAATGGGGATGAAGACTGGGAGCCCCCCCGGGGGACAACCTGATCACCTTGTCTCCTCCCCAGCGCTTAGAACAGTGATTTGCACATAGTAAGAGCTTAACAGATGCCATCGTTATTATTACTGTTTTCCTCCCAAGATGCTTGCAGACTCTTTTCCCTCTGCCGTCTCGCTCTTCCCCACACCACCTCTGGCCTCTCAGGAGGGAGCGCTGATTGGCCTGGGATTCCCAAGCACAGAGAGGCCAAGGGCCTCGCCAGAGGTCACCCAGCACGTGGGGGAAATGATGGTAGAACTCAGGAGACCTGGAAGCCCCCACAACGCCTCTCCAGCCCCCCGAGACCCCACCCTGCTCTAACACGGGATCCTCTCTCACTAGGCCCCCTCCGCCAGGACCCCCGCGACCCGGTTCGCTCTGGTGACCCGCAGCGGGGCGGGAGGGTCCGGTGGTGTTTCCCCTTCGGCTCCATCGCTCCCAGACACCCCAACGCGCTTTCGACCAGAGATGATATCATGCTCTCCAAATTGGCCAGAGCCTGTCTCCCCCAGGGCCTGGACTCCTCAGCAGCTTCCTGGACTGAATAATTTATCGGCCTAACTGGCCCTGCTGGCCTTTAGTACCTCTTAAGACCCCACCACCCCCGCCCCGGAGCCCGACCCTGAGCCAAGCTCGATCCACTTGGACTCTGAAAACCTGCGGGCGGGATGGGGGAAGGGAAGTGGGGAATCCTGACCATCTGACTGAGACTGACTGAGACTGAGCCCCCTTTTTCCTCTCCTCCTCCCCATCCCTCCCACCCAACCTCTTTCCCCTCCCCACAGCACCTGCATATATGTTTGTACAGATTTATCACTCTATTTTTTTTTACTTGCCCATATTTACTATTCTATTTGTTTTGTTAATGAGGTGCATCTAGCTTTATTTCTATTTGTTCTGATGACTTCATCATCATCATCAATCGTGTTTATTGAGCGCTTGCTATGTGCAGAGCACTGTACTAAGCGCTTGGGAAGTACAAATTGGCAACATATAGAGACAGTCCCTACCCAACAGTGGGCTCACAGTCTAAAAGAGTGGGCTCACAGTCTAAAAGAGTGGGCTCACAGTCTAAACACCCATCCACATGTTTTGTTTTGTTGTCTGTCTCCCCCTTCTAGACTGTGAGCCCGTTGTCAGGTAGGGACCGTCTCTGTATGTTCCCGACTTGTACTTCCCAAGCGCTCAGTCCAGTGCTCTGCACACAGTAAGCGCTCAACAAATATGATTGATTGAATGAATGAATGAATCCTGACCATCTGACAGAAACTGAGGCCCCTTTTTCCTCTCCTCCTCCCCATCCCCCCCGCCCTACCTCCTTCCCCTCCCCACAGCACCTGCATATATGTTTGTACAGCTTTATCACTCTATTTTTTTTGCTTGGCCATATTTACTATTCTATTTATTTTGTTAATGAGGTGCATCTAGCTTTATTTCTATTTGTTCTGATGACTTGACACCCGTCCACGTGTTTTGTTTTGTTGTCTGTCTCCCCCTTCTAGACAGTGAGCCCATTGTCAGGTAGGGACTGTCTCTCTATGTTGCCGACTTGCACTTCCCAAGCATTTAGTACAGTGTTCTGCACACAGTAAGTGCTCAATAAATACGATTGAATGAAAAAAATCAATATTTCAGCCCCTCACGGGTGGGCCTGCGAGTGGCCAGGACTGAGGAACCAACAGGGTTGGGAAGAAGGGGAAGGGGGGGAGCCCAGCTGACCGCTTTACCCGAGACTTGAACCCAGACCACGAGTTCCTTGGGGTCCCTCAACCCCGAATCCTGCTGGATGGCAGCGTGGCATAAGGGATCGAGCCCAGGCCTGGGGGTCAGAAGGACCTGGGTTCTAATCTCTTCTCTGCCGCTTGTCTGCTGGATGAGTTTAGGGAAGCAGGGAAGCAGCGTGGCTCCGTGGAAGGACCACGGACTTGGGAGTTAGAGGTCGTGGGTTCAAACCTCGGCTCCGCCAATTGTCAGCTGGGTGACTTTGGGCAAGTCACTTCACTTCTCTGGGCCTCAGTTCCCTCATCTGGAAGGTGGGGATTAAGACTGTGGGCCCCACCAGGGACAACCTGATTACCTTGTATTCATTCATTCATTCATTCAATCGTATTTATTGAGTGCTTACCGTGTGCAGAGCACTGGACTAAGCGCTTGGGAAGTACAAGTTGGCAACACATAGAGACGGTCTCTACCCAACAGTGGGCTCACAGTCTAGAAGGGGGAGAAAGAGAACAAAATAAAATAAATAGAATAAACGTACAAAATAAATAAATAAATAAATAAATAGAGTAATAAATACGTACAAACATACATACATACATGCAGGTGCTGTGGGGAGGGGAAGGAGGTAAGGCGAGGAGGGGGAGAGGAAGTGGGAAGGCCTCCTGGAGGAGGGGAGCTCTCAGTAGGGCCTTGAAGGGAGGAAGAGAGCTAGCTTGGCGGATGTGCGGAGGGATCCTCCCCAGAGCTTAGAACAGTGCTTTTGCACATCGTGAGCGCTTAACAAGTGCCATTATTATTATCATTATGAGTTTGGGCAGGCCTCTTCACTTCTCTGGGCCTCAGTTACCTCATCTGGAAAATGGGGATTAAGAGACTGTAAGCCCCCTGTGGGACAGTTTGCTTATATCTACCCCAGTGCTTAGAACAGTGTCCGACATATAGTACGTGCTTAACAGATATTATTATTATTATTCTAGGGGCCCATGGCCGGTCTCATCTGGGGAGGAAAGCTCGTCCCCATCTCTCGGCTTCTGCAGAAAGGACTGTGGGCAGGATGAAGAGCTGGTCCAGAGGCCGGGGCAGCACCTGGGCGGCCCCAGGAGTCCCGGCCCCGGCTGGGGGCGATCAGCAAGGAGCCGCCCCGCAGTTCTGGGGGTTGGGGTGAGGGGGGCGAGGAACCCAGGGGCGGCTCCCCTTCCCACCCTCAAGGCCCGAGTGAAAAGTCCACTGAGGCAGAACGGCGGGAGGGGAGCGAGGGCGGAGGGGGAGGGTGGGCCGACACGCTAGAGAAGCAGTGTGGCTCAGTGGAAAGAGAACGGGCTTTGGAGTCAGAGGTCATGGGTTCAAATCCCAGCTCTGCCACTTGTCAGCTGTGTGACTTGGGGCAAGTCACTTAACTTCTCTGCGCCTCAGTTACCTCGTCTGTAAAATGGGGATTAAGATTGTGAGCCCCCCGTGGGACACCCTGATCATCTTGTAACCTCCCCAGCGCTTAGAACAGTGCTTTGCACATAGTAAGCGCTTAATAAATGCTATCATTATTATTATTATTATTATTATTATTCCAGATCTCCATCAAAGGGCAGCGAGCAGCATGCCACGCCCCAGAGGATGATGGGAAGGAGAACCACAGTGACTTTAAGACGGGATCCAATGAGGCACGGATTAAAGAGCCTACTCTGGGCTAAGTCCCGGGATAGGTCCAAGACCATCAATTTGGAGCCAGTCCCTGCCCCCTCCTGGGGTGCCCTGCCACAGAGGGAGGGAGGCCGGACTGACAGCTCACCCCCATTTTGCAGATGAGTTGACAGAGGCCCAGAGAGGTTAAGTGGCTTGCTCACGGCCCCCCAGCAAGCAGAGCGGACACCAACCAGGGAGGGGAGTTGAAAGGCTTTTTGGAGGGAGGATCTGGTTGCCCCCAGAGGAAAAGAAAAAATCACGTCTCTGGGCAAGGAACTCGGATGGTGTCAGGTTGTCTTGGGAAGCTTCGATTAATAATTCAGCCACACTTCGATTTGCTCTGTCATGGCTGGGCTGGGAGCTTTGTGTTCCTCCCCTCTCCCCTTCCCCGCTGCCTGTTGAGACCCCCGTGCCAGGGATCAGATCGGGTGGGCGGACCCTGGAGGGAGTGTGGAGGGGGCTGCGGGGTCCGGAAATGGGGTGGGGAGGTGAGGGAATTCCTTAAGGAGGGAGGTGGGGAGAGGGATGCCTTGTCTAGAGGCAGGGGGATGGACTAGATGACCCCTCCAGGGCCCTCCCACCCTTGAGCCCACTGTTGGGTAGGGACTGTCTCTATATGTTGCCGACTTGTACTTCCCAAGCGCTTAGTACAGTGCTCTGCACACAGTAAGCGGTCAATAAATACAATTGATTGATTGATTGATTGATTGAAGACGGGGACCCAGAGATTCAGTTGCTCGGGTCTGTTGGGCTCGTGGCTGAATTCTCCCCGTGTATAATAATAATAATAATCAATCAATCAATCAATCATATTTATTGAGCGCTTACTGTGTGCAGAGCACTGTACTAAGCGCTTGGGAAGTACAAGTTGGCAACATATAGAGACAGTCCCTACCCAAGAGTGGGCTCACAGGGTGGCATTTGTTAAGCACTTACTATGTACAAGCCACAGTTCTAAGCGCTGGGGAGGATACAAGGTGATCAGGTTGTCCCACGTGGGGCTCACAGTCTTCATCCCCATTTTACAGATGAGGGAACTGAGGCCCAGAGAAGTGACTTGCCCAAAGTCACCCAGCTGCCAGCTGGTGGAGCCGGGATTTGAACCCATGACCTCTGCCTCCGAAGCCCGGGCTCTTTCCATTGAGCCACGGAGCGAGGGCCAGAACGGGCATCAGAGAAGGCTCTGGCAGGGCCCAGACTCCAGGCCGGAGTGGCTGTCAGGAAGGGAATTTCCGGAGGGGGCTGGCTGGTCTGGACAAGAGCCCCGGGATGCCGGCGGAGGGGGATTGATGGAGGTGATAGTGGGGAAGGAGCGGGCAGGAAGCGGGAAGCCAGGATGCTTGCCTCTCCTCTCCCGCCCCCGGATCTGGATCCGGAGGGGCTGCGGGTTCCCCCGGCTGCAGGTCCTGCTCGTGAGACGCTAATGGAGGCAAATCCAAGAGCCATTCGGGGACACGGCTCAGCAGCTGGAGGGGCAGGGCATTGGGGTCCCCTCCACCGCTAATCTCCTCACTGTACCTCGCTCTCGCCTGTCCCGCCGTCGACCCCCGGCCCACGTCATCCCCCGGGCCTGGAATGCCCTCCCTCTGCCCCTCCGCCAAGCTAGCTCTCTTCCTCCCTTCAAGGTCCTGCTGAGAGCTCACCTCCTCCAGGAGGCCTTCCCAGACTGAGCCCCTTCCTTCCTCTCCCCCTCGTCCCCCTCTCCATCCCCCCATCTTACCTCCTTCCCTTCCCCACAGCACCTGTATATATGTATATATGGTTGTACATATTTATTACTCTATTTATTTATTTATTTATTTATTTATTTTACTTGTACTTTTCTATCCTATTTATTTTATTTTGTTGGTATGTTTGGTTCTGTTCTCTGTCTCCCCCTTTTAGACTGTGAGCCCACTGTTGGGTAGGGACTGTCTCTATGTGTTGCCAATTTGTACTTCCCAAGCGCTTAGTACAGTGCTCTGCACATAGTAAGCGCTCAATAAATACGATTGATTGATTGATTGATTGATTGATTGATTGATTGATTCTGGCCTCCCCCCTACTTTGAATCAGGCCGAGGTTCGGCCTGGGGCTCCTCATCGGGCCCCGCGGGGCATGGCGGAGAAGCAGCGTGGCTCAGTGGAAAGAGTCCGGACTTTGGAGTCAGAGATCATGGGTTCAAATCCCGGCTCCGCCAATTAATAATAATAATAATGGCATTTATTAAGCACTTACTATGTGCAAGGCACTGTTCGAAGCGCTGGGGGTATACAAGGTGATCAGGTGGTCCCACAGGCGGCTCACAGTCTTCATCCCCATTTTCCAGATGAGGCAATTGAGGCCCAGAGAAGTGAAGTGACTTGCCCAAAGTCACACAGCTGACAAATAGCAGAGCTAGGATTCGAACCCATGACCGCTGGCTCAAGTCCGTGTTCTTTCCACTGAGCCACGCTGTAATTGTCAGCTGTGTGACTTTGGGCAAGTCACTTCACTTCACTTCTCTGGGCCTCAATTGCCTCATCTGGAAAATGGGGATGAAGACTGTGAGCCCCCCGTGGGACAACCTGATCACCTTGTAACCTCCCCAGCGCTTAGAACAGTGCTTTGCACACAGTAAGCACTTAATAAATAGGCCTTCCCAGACTGAGCCCCCTCCTCCCTCTCCCCCTCCCCATCCCCCCCCCGCCTTTTCTCCTTCCCCTCCCCACAGCACCTGTATATATGTATATATGTTTGTACGTATTTATTACTCTATTTATTTTATTTGTACATATTTATTCTATTTATTTTATCTTGTAAATATGTTTTGTTTTGTTGTCCGTCTCCCACTTCTAGACTGTGAGCCCGCTGTTGGGTAGGGACCGTCTCTAGATGTTGCCAACCTGGACTTCCCAAGCGCTTAGTACAGTGCTCTGCACACAGTAGGCGCTCAATAAATATGATTGAATGAATGAATGAATGAATAAATCCCATTATTATTATTATTATTATTATTATTATTATTATTATGGTGGGAGTCCGGCTCCGGAGGCTCAGGGGAAGATCCCTGGCCAGCGGAACCCGGTGGGAGCCCCTCTTTCTGCCTCTACTATCTGGAGTCCCGGCGTGGGGAGGGTAAAGGCTACAACCGGGGGCCATCCTGTGCCAACCAGGCTGGGCGTAAAACACACAGACACTCCCTTCCTTCTGTTGTACTTCCCAAACGCTTAGTACAGGGCTTTGTACCCGATGAGAAGCAGCGTGGCTCAATGGAAAGAGCCCGGGCTTGGGAATCAGAGGTTATGGGTTCTAATCCCAGCTCCGCCACTTGTAAGCTGGGTGACTTTGGGCAAGTCACACAGCTTCTCTGTGCCTCAGTGACCTCATCTGTAAAATGGGGATTAAGACTGCGATCCCCATGTAGGACAACCTGATCACCTTGTATCCCCCCAGTGCTTAGAACAGTGCTTTGCACATAGTAAGCGCTTAACAAATACCATCATTATCGTCATCATCATCAATGGTGCTCCTCCTTCCTCTCCCCCTCCTCCCCCTCTCCATCCCCCCCACCTTACCTCCTTCCCTTCCCCACAGCACCTGTATATCTGTTTGTACGGATTTATTACTCTATTTATTTTACTTGCACATATTTATTCTATTTATTTTATTTTGTTAATATGTTTCGTTTTGTTCTCTGTCTCCCCCTTCTAGACTGTGAGCCCACTGTTGGGTAGGGACCGTCTCTATATGTTGCCAACTTGGACTTCCCAAGCGCTTAGTACAGTGCTCTGCACACAGTAAGCGCTCAATAAATACGATTGAATGAATGAATGAATGAATGAATGGTGCTCAATAAATACCATAGTAACTAACCTACCTAGTATGGTCTCACTTGCCTGCTGTGCAACCTTGGGCAGGTCACTTCCCTTCCCCATGCCTCACTTTCCCCAACTGTAAAATGGGGGTTCAATCCCTGTTCTCCCTCCCTTTTCGACCGTAAACCCCATGTGGGATGGGGGCTGTGTCGGCCGTAATTAGGTTGTATCTTTTTTTTATGGCGTTTGTTAAACTCGTATTTTGTGCCAGGCACTGTACTAAGCGTGGGGCAGATACAAGCTAATCCGATTGGTCAGAGGCCCTGCCTCACATGGGGCTCCCAGCCTTCATCCCCATTTTACAGATGAGGGAACTGAGGCCCAGAGCGGTGAAGTGACTTGTCCAAGGTCGCAGAGCAGACAAATTTCAGAGCCGGGATTAGAACTCAGGTCCTTCTGACTCCCGGCTATGTGCTCTATCCACTAGGCCATGCTGCTTCTCAGATGACTTGAGCATTAGGGTGTTTGGTCCATAGCAAGCGTGTCTCTATATGTTGCCAACCTGTACTTCCCAAGCGCTTAGTACAGTGCTCTGCACACAGTAAGCGCTCAATAAATACGATTGATTGATTGATTGATTAAATACCACCACTGTTATTTTTAAGTGCCAAGTGCTGTGCTAAGCACTAGGGCAGCTACAAGACATTAGGCTCCCAGTAATTTAGGATACCAGGGAAGGACACCCGGATAATCTCAGAGTCGCCTAATAGTTACAGACCGAACCCGGGAGTCAGAAGGACCTGGGTTCTAATCCTGGCTCCGCCACTCGTCTACTGTGTGGCTTTGGGCCAGTCAGTTCACTTCTCCGGGCCTCAGATCCCTCCTCTGTACAATGGGAAGGAAAACTGTGAGCGCCAGGTGGGACGGGGACCGTGTCATTCATTCAATCGTATTTATTGAGCGCTTACTGTGTGCAGAGCACTGTACTAAGCGCTTGGGAAGTCCAAGTTGGCAACATCTAGAGAAGGTCCCTACCCAACAGTGGGCTCACGGTCTAGAAGGGGGAGACAGACGACAAAACCAAACATATTAACAAAATAAAATAAATAGAATAGTAAATATGCACAAGTCAAATAAATAGAGTAATAAATCTGTCCAAACATATATACAGGTGCTGTGGGGAGGGGAAGGAGGTAGGGCGGGGGGGAATCAATCAATCAATCGTATTTATTGAGCGCTTGCTGTGTGCAGAGCACTGTACTAAGCGCTTGGGAAGTCCAAGTTGGCAACATATAGAGACGGTCCCTACCCAGTAGTGGGCTCACGGGCTAGAAGAGCTAGATGGGGGGGATGGGGAGGGGGAGCCGGATTAGCGGCATTTATCTCGGTGCTTAGAACAGTGCTTGGCATCTAATAATCCCTTAACAAATACCATCATCAGTGTGGCTCAGTGGAAAGAGCACAGGCTTTGGAGTCAGAGATCATGGGTTCGAGTCCCAGCTGTGTGACTTTGGGCAAGTGTCCCGAGGTGACCCTTGGGTACCGGCCATCTCAAGGTCAAAAGCTATCTCGTGACCACCTGAGCCAGCAGGCGGAACTCGGAAGTGAGGGTGGGATACCGCCCCCATGACCAAATCTGCTAGATTGACAGTCCAAGCTGGGAATACAGAAGGTGTCCCTCGCCCCCGTGCCAATCAAATTAGGTATGGAGGAGGCGGGGAGGGCAGAGATTGGATAGACTGTACCCGGAAGCTGGAATGGCCTAGGGGCACAGGCAATAAATACCTGTCGCCTCTGACCTTCCGGGTCAGAACACCAGGACATGCAGCAGCAGGAGCAGCAGCAGGAGCAGCCCACGTGTCTCTCCCTGCCCAGAAGGCCAGATGCCCGCTCTACAACCAGAACCAACACACTGAGGCAAGGGCCGCGGGATGGGTGAGTGTCTCGTGGGTGGGACCCAGGTATCCCGCTGCTGATGGGAATTATGAGTGGATTCCTCCCATGTAGGGAGAGCACATTGTGAGAGCTAGCCGCCCACCACGTGCGCGGGTAATGTAATGAATTCTTCCCATGTGGGAAAGTAAGTGGGTTCTTCCCGAGTGGGAAGTGCACATGGGTAAGAGTTAACCAACTCACCCACGCGCGATTAACGGATGATTGTGTTCCTCCCGTGTAGGGAAGCTCTAATATTGCTAATTGATTATATTCCTCCCGAAAGGGAAGCTCAATCCATTGCGCCTAAACAATTACATAAATTCAATGCACCTCGCGGAATAAATTTTATATAAAACTTAGGCTTTCCGTCCCCGGCCTCTCTCTCTCTCTCGCCTCGCCGATCACTGAACGAACCCGTCCCCGGACGACGGGTGACAGCAAGTCACTTCACTTCTCTGGGTCTCAGTTCCCTCATCTGTCAAATGAGGATTAAGACTGTGAGCCCCACGTGGGACAACCTGATCACCTTGTAACCTCCCCAGTGCTTAGAACAGCGTTTTGTACATAGTAAGCGCTTAATAAATGCCATTATTATTATCATCATCTCTCCGGCCGGCTGAGGGTCTCCCGACTCGACCACCAAGCCCCGGGCCGATCTGGGTGGGAGAACCAGGGCCCGAGGTGACATCTTCCGGAAGCACATTATCCCCGCTTCCGTCAGTAAAGGTACTCCCGGTAATGGGCACGGTTCATTTTGATGCTATTTTACAGTCATTTTCTCCCTGACATTGTCTCTCCTTGGGCCCAATTTCCAATAATCAATCGATAAGAACTCAGAAAGAACGGGCAGGGAGAGGTGGAGGTTTTCTCTGATTTGGGGCTGGAGGCTCGGAGGGGCCCAGTCTGGCTCGGTCCCAGCCGAGGGGTTGGCAGATTGATGATTAAGAGGGGAAAAGTTGGCGAAATCCCTGTCTTTCTCTCTCCCTCTCTCTCACACGCACGCACACACAACACACACACACACACACACACACACAACACACACACACACACACAGCTCGAGAGGGATTATGGAGGAGGAAGTTGGCAAAATCTCTCACACACACGCAAACCTCTAGAGTGATTATGGGGGGGAAAATTGGCAAAATCTCACACACACACAAACCTCCAGAGTGATTAAGGAGGGGGAAAATTGGAAAAATCTCTCTCTCACAATCAATCAATCAATCAATCGTATTTATTGAGCGCTTACTATGTGCAGAGCACTGTACTAAGCGCTTGGGAAGTACAAATTGGCATCACATAGAGACAGTCCCTACCCAACAGTGGGCTCACAGTCTAAAAGGGGGAGACAGAGAACAGAACCAAATATACCAACAAAATAAAATAAGTAGGATAGAAATGTACAAGTAAAATAAATAAATAAATAAATAAATAAATAAATAAATAGAGTAATAAATATGTACAACCATATATACATATATACAGGTGCTGTGGGGAAGGGAAGGAGGTAAGACGGGGGGATGGAGAGGGGGACGAGGGGGAGAGGAAAGAAGGGGCTCAGTCTGGGAAGGCCTCCTGGAGGAGGTGAGCTCTCAGCAGGGCCTTGAAGGGAGGAAGAGAGCTAGCTTGGCGGATGGGCAGAGGGAGGGCATTCCAGGCCCGGGGGATGACATGGGCCGGGGGTCGATGGCGGGACAGGCGAGAGCGAGGTACAGTGAGGAGATTAGTGGTGGAGGAGCGGAGGGTGCGGGCTGGGCAGTAGAAGGAGAGAAGGGAGGTGAGGTAGGAGGGGGCGAGGTGATGGACAGCCTTGAAGCCCAGGGTGAGGAGTTTCTGCCTGATGCGCAGATTGATCGGTAGCCATTGGAGGTTTTTGAGGAGGGGAGTAATATGTCCAGAGCGTTTCTGGACAAAGATAATCCGGGCAGCAGCATGAAGTATGGATTGAAGTGGAGAGAGACACGAGGATGGGAGATCAGAGAGAAGGCTAGTGCAGTAGTCCAGACGGGATAGGATGAGAGCTTGAATTAGCAGGGTAGCGGTTTGGATGGAGAGGAAAGGGCGGATCTTGGCAATGTTGCGGAGCTGAGACCGGCAGGTTTTGGTGACGGCTTGGATGTGAGGGGTGAATGAGAGAGCGGAGTCGAGGATGACACCAAGGTTGCGGGCTTGTGAGACGGGAAGGATGGTAGTGCCGTCAACAGAGATGGGAAAGTCAGGGAGAGGACAAGGTTTGGGAGGGAAGACAAGGAGCTCAGTCTTCGACATGTTGAGCTTTAGGTGGCGGGCGGACATCCAGATGGAGATGTCCTGAAGGCAGGAGGAGATGCGAGCCTGGAGGGAGGGGGAGAGAGCAGGGGCCGAGATGTAGATCTGGGTGTCATCAGCGTAGAGATGATAGTTGAAGCCGTGGGAGCGAATGAGGTCACCAAGGGAGTGGGTGTATATTGAGAACAGAAGGGGACCAAGCACTGAACCTTGGGGAACCCCCACAGTAAGAGGATGGGAGGGGGAGGAGGAGCCTGCAAAAGAGACTGAGAAAGAACGACCGGAGAGATAAGAGGAGAACCAGGAGAGGACGGAGTCTGTGAAGCCAAGGTCAGATAACGTGTTGAGGAGAAGGGGGTGGTCCACAGTGTCAAAGGCAGCTGAGAGGTCGAGGAGGATGAGGACAGAGTATGAGCCGTTGGATTTGGCAAGCAGGAGGTCATTGGTGACCTTTGAGAGGGCAGTTTCCGTGGAATGAAGGGGACGGAAGCCAGACTGGAGGGGGTCGAGGAGAGAGTTGTTGTCTCACACACACACAACACATACACAGCTCGAGAGGGATTATGGAGGAAGCTGGCAAAATCTCACATACACACAAACCTCTAGAGTGATTATGGAGGGGGAAAATTGGCAAAATCTCACACACACACAAACCTCCAGAGTGATTATGGAGGGGGAAAATTGGCAAAATCTCTCACACACACAAACCTCCAGAGTGATTATGGAGGGGGAAAATTGGCAAAATCTCACACACACACAAACCTCCAGAGTGATTATGGAGGGGGAAAATTGGCAAAATCTCACACACACACAAACCTCCAGAGTGATTATGGAGGGGGAAAATTGGCAAAATCTCACACACACACACAACACATACACAGTTCGAGAGGGATTATGGAGGAGGAAGCTGGCAAAATCTCACACATACACAAACCTCTAGAGTGATTATGGAGGGGGAAGATTGGCAAAATCTCACACACACAAACCTCCAGAGTGATTATGGAGGGGGAAAATTGGCAAAATCTCACACACACACAAACCTCCAGAGTGATTATGGAGGGGGAAAATTGGCAAAATCTCACACACACACACAACACATACACAGTTCGAGAGGGATTATGGAGGAGGAAGCTGGCAAAATCTCACACATACACAAACCTCTAGAGTGATTATGGAGGGGGAAGATTGGCAAAATCTCACACACACAAACCTCCAGAGTGATTATGGAGGGGGAAAATTGGCAAAATCTCTCACACACACAAACCTCTAGAGTGATTATGGAGGGGGAAAATTGGCAAAATCTGTCACCCACACACACACATAGCTCTAGAGCAATTATGGAGGGGGAAATGGATGAAATCTCTCACACACACACAGCTCTAGAGAGATTATGGAGGGGGGAAAATTAATGTAGTCACACACAAACACACACAGCTCTAGGGAGATTATGGAGGGGGAAAGTTGGTGAAATCACACATGCACAAACACACTGCTCTAGAGGGCTTATGTATGGGAAAAGTTGATGAAATCACACAAACACACACACAAGAGATAGGTCTCATAAATGAGAAACAGTGTGGTCTCGTGGAAAGAGCCTGGGCCTGAGAGGTGGGGGACCTGGGTTCTAATCCCAGCTCCGCCACTTGACTGCCGTGTGACCTCGAGTGCGTCACTTCACTTCCCTGAGCCTCCTCATCTGTAGGTGTGTGTCTGTCAGTGGTGTGTGTACGTTTGTGTAGGTCAATCAATCAATCGTATTTATTGAGCGCTTACTGTGTGCAGAGCACTGTATTAAGCGCTTGGGAAGTACAAGTTGGCAACATATAGGGACAGTCCCTACCCAGTGTCTGTGTGTGTCTGTGTGTGTGTCTGTGTGTGTGTATGGATTGGTAACTTAGTGAGTGTGCGTATGGGCCGGTGTCTGTGTGTGTGTATGGATTGGTAACTCAGTGAGTGTGCATATGGGCCGGTGTCTGTGTGTCGATGTCTGTGTGTGTGTGTGTGTGTGTGTGCGCTTGTGTGTATGGATCAGTGGCTCACTGAGTGTGTGAATGGGCTGGTGTCTGTGTGTGTGTTGATGTCTCTGTGTGTGTGTGTGTATGTGTGTGAGTGGCTCAGTGAGTGTGTGAATGGGCCGGTGTCTGTGTGTGTGTTGATGTCGTGTGTGTGTGTGTGTGTGTATGTGTGTGTGTGTATGGATCAGTGGCTCAGTGAGTGTGTGAATGGGCCGGTGTGTGTGTGTGTGTGTGTGTGTGTGTGTGTGTGTGTGTGTTGATGTCTGAGTGTGTGTGGGGGGGGGGTATGTGTGTGCGGATCAGTGGCTCAGTGAGTGTGTGAATGGGCCGGTGTCTCTGTGTGTGTTGATGTGTGTGTGTGTGTGTGTGTGTGTGTGTGTGCGCGCGTGAGTGTGTGGGTATGGGTGGGTGGCTCAGTGTCTGTGTGTGTGGATCAGTGACTGTCTGTGTGTGTGGATGCCTGTGCATGTGTGTCTATGTCTGTGTTTGTGTGTCTATGTCTCTGGGAGTTGGTGTCAGGCAAGCGGCTTAGTGGCTACAGCCCAGGCTTGGGCATCAGAAGGTCGTGGGTTCTAATCCAGGTTCTGCCACATGTCTGCTGTGTGACCGTAGCGCTCAGTGCAGTGCTCCACATTCACAAGTCCCGACTCCACCACTTATCCAGCTGTGTGACTTTGGGCAAGTCACTTCACTCCTCTGTGCCTCAGTGACCCCATCTGTAAAATGGGGGTGAAGGCTGTGAGCTCCACGTGGTACAACCTGATCACCCCGTATCTACCTCAGCGCTTAGAACAGTGCTTGGCACATAGTAAGCGCTTAGCAAATACCAATATCATCATCATCATCACCCCAGTGCTTCAAACAGTGCATGGCACATAGTAAGCGCTTAACCTATACTATCATCATCATCATTACCCCAGTGCTTAGAACAGTGCTTGGCACATAGTAGACGCTTAACAAATACCATCATTATTATCATTTCGTCTCCTCCTCCCCATCCCCCGGTCCTACCTCCTTCCCCTCCCCACATCACTTGTATATATATTTGTACAGATTTATTACTCTATTTTCCTTGTAAATATTTACTATTCTATTTATTTTGTTAATGATGTGCATAGAGTTCGAATGGTCATGGGTTCGAATTTCGACTCGGCCACTTGTCTGCTGTGTGACTTCGGGCAAGTCACTTCACTTCTCTGAGCCTCAGTTCCCTCATCTGGAAAATGGGGATTAAGACTGTGAGCCCCACATGGGACAACCTAATCGCCGTGTATCCCCCCAGTGCTTAGAACAGTGCTTTGCCCATAGTAAGTGCTTAACAATTACCACGTGGCTCAGTGGAAAGAGGCTGGGCTTTGGAGTCAGAGGTCATGGGTTCGAATCCCAGCTCCACCACTTGTCAGCTGTGTGACTTTGGGCAAGTCACTTCACTTCTAGACTGTGAGCCCACCGTTGGGTAGAGCCCGTCTCTATATGTTGCCAACTTGTACTTCCCAAGCGCTTAGTACAGTGCTCTGCACACAGTAAGCGCTCAATAAATACAATTGATCGGTTGATTGATTCTCTGAGCCTCAGTTACCTCATCTGTAAAATGGGGATTGTCTGTGCGCCCCACGTGGGACAACTTGATTACCTTGTATCTACCCCAGTGCTTAGATCAGTGCTTTGCATATAGTAAGTGCTTAACAAATACCATTATTATTATTATAGAGCTTTAATACTATTTGACACCTGTCTACATGTTTTGTTTTGTTGTCTGTCCCTCCCTTCTAGACCGTGAGCCCGTTGTCGGGGAGGGACCGTCTCTATATGTTGCCGACTTGTACTTCCCCGGCGCTTAGTACAGTGCTCTGCCCACAGTAAGCGCTCAATAAATGCGATGGAATGAATGGATGACTATCATTATTCCGTCAATCCCATTTATTGAGCGCTTTCTGGGTGCAAAGCTCTGTCCTAAGCGCTTGGGGGAGTACGATAGAACAATAAGCGCTCGATAAATACCATTGATTAATTGACTGATTGATGGATTAATTAACCCGCAAAATCTTGCATCCGGTTTCCTTGAGCACCTGTGGCCATTCGCTAGTATATATGCTTGTACATATTTATTACTCTATTTATTTATTTATTTTACTTGTACATATCTATTCTACTCATTTTATTTTGTTAGTATGTTTGGTTTTGTTCTCTGTCTCCCCCTTTTAGACTGTGAGCCCACTGTTGGGTAGGGACTGTCTCTGTGTGTTGCCGACTTGGACTTCCCAAGCGCTTAGTACAGTGCTCTGCACACAGTAAGCGCTCAATAAATACGATGGATCGCATTTATTCGCTTCCTTGCCCTGCCCCCTTGTGGCCGTCCGTGGAAGTGCGCGAGCCCGCTGGTCACAAAACGGGCTGAAAACGATGGTAATAATCATTATTAATAATAATGGCGGTATTTGTTATTCATAATAATGATGATAACGGTATTTGTTAAGAGCTCACTCTGTGCGGAGCACTGTACTAAGCGCTTGGAAGTACAAGTTGGTGACATCTAGGGACGGTCCCTACCCAACAACGGGCTAGAAGGGGGAGACGGACAACAATTGTTATTCATAATAATAATGATAATTCATTCACTCATTCATTCAATCGTATTTATGGAGCGCTTACTGTGTGCAGAGCACTGTACTAAGCGCTTAGGAAGTCCAAGTTGGCAACATATAGAGACGGTCCCTACCCAACAACGGGCTCACGGTCTAGAAGGGGGAGACAGACAACAAAACAAAACATGTGGACAGGTGTCAAAATCGTCAGAACAAACAGAATTAAATCTCTATGCACATCATTAACAAAATAAATAGAATAGTAAATGTGTACAAGTAAAATAGAGTAATAAATCTGTACGAATATATACACAAGGGTTACACAGTAGACTGTGTAGTCTGGCTTCCGTCCCCTACATTCCACAGAAACTGCCCTCTCAAAGGTCACCAATGACTTCCTGCTTGCCAAATCCAACGGCTCATACTCAGTCCTAATCCTCCTCGACCTCTCAGTTGCCTTCGACACTGTGGACCACCCCCTTCTCCTCAACACGCTATCCGACCTTGGCTTCACAGACTCCGTCCTCTCCTGGTTCTCCTCTTATCTCTCCGGTCGTTCATTCTCAGTCTCATTTGCAGGCTCCTCCTCCCCCTCCCATCCCCTTACTGTGGGGGCTCCCCAAGGTTCAGTGCTTGGTCCCCTTCTGTTCACCATCTACACTCACTCCCTTGGTGACCTCATTCGCTCCCACGGCTTCAACTATCATCTCTACGCTGATGACACCCAGATCTACATCTCTGCCCCTGCTCTCTCCCCCTCTCTCCAGGCTCGCATCTCCTCCTGCCTTCAGGACATCTCCATCTGGATGCCTGCCCGCCACCTAAAACTCAACATGTCCAAGACTGAACTCCTTGTCTTCCCTCCCAAACCCTGCCCTCTCCCTGACTTTCCATCTCTGTTGACAGCACTACCATCCTTCCCGTCTCACAAGCCCGCAACCTTGGTGTCATCCTCGACTCCGCTCTCTCATTCACCCCTCACATCCAAGCCGTCACCCAAGCCTGCCGGTCTCAGCTCCGCGACATCGCCAAGATCCGCCCTGTCCTCTCTATCCAAACCGCTACCCTGCTCGTTCAAGCTCTCATCCTATCCCTGTCTGGACTACTGCATCAGCCTTCTCTCTGATCTCCCATCCTCGTGTCTCTCCCCACTTCAGTCCATACTTCACGCCACTGCCCGGATCGTCTTTGTCCAGAAACGCCCTGGGCATGTTACTCCCCTCCTCAAAAATCTCCAGTGGTGACCAATCAATCTGCGCATCAGGCAGAAACTCCTCACCCTTGGCTTCAAGGCTCTCCATCACCTCGCCCCCTCCTACCTCACCTCCCTTCTCTCCTACAGCCCAGCCCGCACCCTCCGCTCCTCTGCCGCTAATCTCACCGTGCCTCGTTCTCGCCTGTCCCACCGTCGACCCCCGGCCCACATCATCCCCCTGGCCTGGAATGCCCTCCCTCCGCACATCCGCCAAGCTAGCTCTCTTCCTCCATTCAAGGCCCTACTGAGAGCTCACCTCCTCCAGGAGGCCTTCCCAGACTGAGCCCCCTCCTTCCTCTCCCCCTCATCCCCCTCTCCATCCCCCCAGCTTACCTCCTTCCCCCCAGCACCTGTATATATGTTTGTACATATTTATTACTCTATTTATTTATTAATTTATTTAACTTGTACATATCTATTCTATTTATTTTATTTTGTTAATATGTTTGGTTTTGTTCTCTGTCTCCCCCTTCTAGACTGTAAGCACACTGTTGGGTAGGGACTGTCACTATATGTTGCCAACTTGTACTTCCCAAGTGCTTAGTACAGTGCTCTGCACACAGTAGGCGCTCAATGAATACGATTGATTGATTGATTTCAGCAAGTCACTTCACTTCTCTGGGCCTCAGTTCCATCTGTTGTTGTGATCGGGTTTGTCTGATCTCCATTTTGTTTTCCCATTCCTTCCTCCCATCCCTTTGTACACCCTTCTTCACGGAAGAAGAATGCCCGCCAAAACTTCCCGCCACAAAACCTGCCTAACAAAAGGCCTCCCCCACCCTGACCTGCCTGACAAAAGCCATCCCCCACCCTGCTCAGGGCCGTTTATGACCCCAAGCGAAAATTAACCAATTGCAAGCCTCTGTTTCTGTAAACTTTCCACTGATTCGCAACTCCTGACCGTTAGCCTTGCGTTTTTGTGCCTTTATAAACTCCGGCCCTACCCCTGATCGGGGCTGCTTGATCTGGGTTCCTGGCCCCTTGCAGCCGCGCGCTAATAAAATCCACTTCTAAATTACTACCTGGGTCTCACTCGCTGATTCTCGGCACAACACTGTAAAATGGGGATGAAGACTGTGAGCCCTGCGGGGGGCAACCTGATCACCTTGTAACCCCCCATCGCTTAGAACGGTGCTTCATTCATTCATTCATTCCGTCGTATTTATGGAGCACTTACTGTGGGCAGAGCACTGTACTAAGCGCTTGGGAAGTTGGGAAGCAGCGTGGCTCAGCGGAAAGAGCCCGGGCTTTGAAGTCAGAGGTCATCGGTTCAAATCCCGGCTCTGCCACTTGTCAGCTGTGTGACTTTGGGCAAGTCACTTCACTTCTCTGGGCCTCAGTTACCTCCTCTGTAAAATGGGGATTAAGACGGTGAGCCCCACGTGGGACAACCTGGTCACCTTGTAAATTCCCCAGCGCTTAGAACAGTGCTTTGCACATAGGAAGCGCTTAATAAATGCCATTATTATTATTATTATTACAAGTTGGCCACGTAGTAAGCTTGGTACATAGTAAGCGCGGGCGCGCTCCGACTGCGCATGCGCCGCGCTTTCCCGGACGGGCCCCCCTTCCCCCCTCCGGCCCGGGCTCTGAATGCGCATGCGCAGCGCTCTCCAGGGCGGGGGCTCCCTTCTACCCCGGCCCGGGCTCCGACTAGGCATGCTCCGCCCCTCGCCTAGGCTCCGACTGCGCATTTGCCCCGCTCCCTCCTCCCGGGCTCCGCACGCGCTTGCGCAGAGCTCCCTCCCTTCTCTCCCCCTTCCCGGGCTTCGACTGCGCATGCGCTGCGCTCCCCCTCTCCCCCCTCCCCCTTCCCTCCCCCTCTCCCCTCTCCCCCCCTCCCTCCCTCCCCCTCCGTCCCCCTCCCTCCCCCCTCTCTCCCCCCTCCCTCCCCCCTCTCCCCCCTCCCCCTCCCTCCCCCCTCCCTCCCCCCTCTCCCCCCTTCCTCCCTCCCTCTCCCCCTCCCTCTCTCTCCCTCTCTCTCCCTCTCTCTCTATATAATGGCATTTGTTAAGCGCTTACGATGTGCAAAGCACTGTTCTAAGCGCTGGGGAGGATATTAAGTGATCAGGTTGTCCCACGGTGGGGGGGCTCACAGTCTTAATCCCCATATTCCAGATGAGGGAACTGAGGCCCAAAGAAGTGAAGTGATTTGCCCAAAGTCACACAGCTGACAATTGGCAGAGCTGGCATTTGAACCCATGACCTCTGACTCCATAGCCCCTGCTCTTTTCCACTGAGGTACAGTGGGTAGGTTGGCATTAATAATAATAATGGTATTTGTTAAGCACTTACTATGTGCCAAGCACTGTTCTAAGCGCTAGGGGGATGATCAGGCAAAAACTCCTCACTCTCGGCTTCAAGGCTGTCCATCACGTCACCCCCTCCTACCTCACCTCCCTTCTGTCCTTCTCCAGCCCAGCCCGTGCCCTCTGCCGCCACTCACCTCCTCACCAGGCCTCGTTCTGGCCCGTCCCGCCGTCGACCCCCGGCCCACGTCCTCCCCCTGGTCCGGAATGCCCTCTCCCCACATCCGCCAAGTTAGCTCTACTATTCCTCCCTTCAAAGCCCTACTGAGAGCTCACCTCCTCCAGGCCTTCCCAGACTGAGCCCCCTCTTTCCTCTCCCTCCCCACAGCACCTGTATATATGTTTGTACTGATTTATTACTCTATTTTACTTGTACATATTGACTATTCTATTTAGTTAATGTTTTGTCTTCTGTCTCCCCCTTCTAATAATAATAATTTTGGTATTTGTTAAGGGCTTACTATGTGCAAAGCACTGTTCTAAGCGCTGGGGAAGTTACAAGGTGATCAGGTTGTCCCATGGGGGGCTCACAGTCTTCATCCCCATTTTGGTTGTCACGTTCCCAGCCCACAACCAAGTTTACCAAGCTAACCCAGAGGCATGCCTTGCCCAAGGTCACGGCGGGCATATCAGGCCTGTGCTCCTTCCACTAGGCCACGCTGCCTCTTCCATTCATTCAATTGTATTTATGGAGCACTTTCTGCCCAAAGTCACACAGCTTACAAGTATGCACTTCCTCCCATGATTCTTTGGTCCCATTTATTTATTATTTATTGAATACCATTGAATAAACATCATTTATTCAATGGTATTTATTGGGCGCTTACTGTGTGCACAGCACTGCAGTAAGCGCTTGGTAAGTACAAGTTCCCATATAAAGATGGCCCCTGCTCAAAAATGGGCTTAGTCTAGGAGGGGGAAACAGACAAGTTTACTATTTTACATATTTACTGTTCTATTTTATCATTCTTTGGCCCTACATCATTCATTCAATCGTATTTATTGGGTGCGTACTTTGTGCACAGCACTGTAGTAAGCGCTCTGCACAGTAGACACGTGGCAGAGTTGGGATTTGAACCCATGACCTCTGACTCCAAAGTGTTCTTTCCACCAAGCCACGCTGCTTCTCATGTCTGCTGTGTGACTTTGGGCCAGTCACTTAACTTCTCTGTGCCTCAGTTACCTCATCTGTAAAGTGGGGATTAAGACTGTGAGCCCCCCGTGGGACAACCTGATCACCTTCAATCCCCCCAGTGCTTACTTAGAACAGTGCTTTGCACATAGTAAGCACTTAAATACCACCATTACCATTATTATTAACTGGCATCTACCACAGTGCTCGGCACATGGTGAGCACTTAAATGCCATCATTATTATTCACCTTGTAACCTCCCCAGTGCTTAAAGCAGTGCTTTGCACTTAGTAAGCACTTAACAAATACCATTATTATTATTATTATTATTAATTATTATTAATTGAAGCTATATACACATTCCACCCACTACCCCCAAACCGGCCGCAAACAGAAGACTCAAACCCAAACTCCAGAATGCGGCTATTTATTTCACGCCTTTTGGGATGGGACGGAAGAATCCAGAGTCGTCAAGGTGCAGCTCTGAAGCCTCCCGGGAAGCCTGCAGGATAAGAAGCCATGAGGGTCGTGTGATTGTGGCTCTCCCCGGCCGAAGCCCAGGCCCGGGTGGGGCGGGGGCGCTTGGGATTTGGGAGACCGGAGACGGGATTTAAATAAGGCTTTGAAGGAGGGGAGGGTGAAGGTCTGTCATTCATTCGTTCCATCGTATTTATTGAGCGCTTACTGTGTGCCGAGCACTGTACTATGCGCTTAGGAAGTACAAGTCAGCAACAAAAGACGATCCCTACCCACCGACGGGCTCACAGTCTAGAAGGGGGAGACAGACAAAACAAAACATGGAGACAGGTGTCCAAACCGTCAGAACAATTAGAATTAAAGCTATATTCATTAAGCGCTTACTGGGTGCAGAGCACTGTACTAAGCGCTTGGGAAGTACAAGCCACGCAGAGAAGCAGCGTGGCTCAATGTAAAGAGCCCGGGGACGGGTTCGAATCCCAGCTCCTCCACGTCTGCTGTGTAACTTAGGGCAAATCACTTCTCTGTGCTTCATATTACTAGTAATATAATGTATAGTAGTATAGTATAATATAAGATATAATATATTAGTATAATATAATAGTAATGTAATAGTAATAATATTACTATTATTCTCTGTGCCTCATCTGTAAAATGGGGATGAAGACTGAGCCCCATGTGGGACAACCTGATCACCTTGTAACCGCCCCAGCGCTTAGAACAGTGCTTTGCACATAATAAGCGGTTAATAAATACCATTATTATTATTATTATTAACTTCTCTGAGCCTCAGTTACCTCATCTGTAAAATGGGGGTGAAGACTGTGAGCCCCATGTGGGACAAACTGAGCACCTTGTATGCCCCCAGCGCTTAGAACAGTGCTTTGCTTATAGTAAGTGCTTAATAAATGCCATTATTATTATTATTAACTTCTCTGAGCCTCAGTTACCTCATCTGTAAAATGGGGGAAGACTGTGAGCCCCATGTGGGACACCCTGAGCACCTTGTATCCCCCCCCCAGCGCTTAGAACAGTGCTTTGTGGCATAGTAACTGCTTAACAAATGCCATCATCATTATTATTACAAGTTGGCAACATCTAGAGACGGTCCCTACCCAACAGCGGGCTCTCAGTCTAGAATGGGGAGGACAGACAAGAAAACTAAACATATTAACCACATTAAAATAAATAGAATATGTAAAAGTAAAGCTTTGGGGACTGTATCGTTCGTTCATTCATTCATTCATTCAATCGTATTTATTGAGCGCTTATTGTGTGCAGAGCACTGTACTAAGCGCTTGAGAAGTACAAGTTAGCAACATATAGAGACGGTCCCTACCCAACAGCGGACTCACAGTCTGGAAGGGGGAGACAGACAACAAAACAAAACATATAAACCAAATAAAATAGAATAAATATGTACAGGTAAAATAAAGAGTAATAAATATGTACAAAAATATATATACATATCTACAGGTATCTACCTATCCTAGCCTACCTACCCCCTACAGCACCTAGCATGTAGTAAATGCCCCTCAAAATCATCATCATCATCAGATGATGATGATGATGGCATGTCGTATTTATTGAGCGCTTACTGTGTGTAGAGCACTGTACTAAACGCTTGGGAATAGGATAGTATATAGTATATTACACTACAGTATAGTATAGTGAAGCAGTGTGGTTCAGTGGCAAGAGCCCGGGCGTTCGAGTCAGGCGTCAGGGGTTCGATTCCCCCTCCACCGGTTGTCACCTGTGTGATCTTGGGCAAGTCACTTCACTTCTCTGGGCCTCAGTTACCTCCTCTGTAAAATGGGGATTAAGACCGTGAGCCCCACGTGGGACAACCTGATCACCTTGTAAATTCCCCAGCGCTTAGTACAGCGCTTTGCACACAGTAAGCGCTTAATAAATGCCATTATTATTATTACAAGTTGGCCACATAGTAAACTTCGTGTATAGCGGGCGCGCTCCGACTGCGCATGCGCCGCGCTCTCCCGAGCGGGCCCCATTCCCCCCCCCCCCCGGCCCGGGCTCTGACTGCGCATGCGCCGCGCTCTCCCGGGCGGTCCCCCTTTCCTCCCGCCCGGGCTCGGACTGCGCATGCGCTACGTTCTCGAGGACGGGGGTCGCTTCTCCCCCGGCCCGGGGTCCGACTGCGCATGCGCCACACTCTCCAGGACGGGCCTCCCTCCTCCCCCCGTGGCGCACTCCGACTGCGCATGCTCCGACCTCTCCAGGGCAGGGCCCCCACCTCCCCTCGCCGAGGCTCCGACTACGCATGCGCCCCGGTCCTCCCCCGCTCCGGGTTCCGCGCGCGCATGCGCGGAGCTCCCTCCCCTTCACCCCCACTCGGGCTTAGAATGCACATGCGCCGCGCTTTCTAGGGCTGAAGATAGAGCTTTGGCGACTGTATCGTTCATTCGTTCAATCGCATTTATTTATTGAGCGCTTACAGTATGTAGAGAACTTTACTAAGCGCTTGGGAATAGGATACTATATAGTACAGTGCCAGCGCTTAGTGCTTTGCACATAGTAAGCGCTTAATAAATGCCATCATTATTATTATTATTACAGTATAGAGAAGCAGTGCGGTTCAGTGGCTAGAGCCCGAGCTTTGGAGTCAGACGTCAGGGGTTCGAATCCCGCTCCACCGCTTGTCACCTGTGTGACCTTGGGTAAGTCACTTCACTTCTCTGGCCCTCAGTTACCTCTTCTGTAAAATGGGGATTAAGACCGTGAGCCCCGCGGGGGCAACCTGATCACCCTGTAACCCCCCAGCTCTTAGAACAGTGCTTTGCACATAGTAAGCGCTTAATAAATGCCATTATTATTATTATTATTATTACAAGTTGGCAACATAGTAAGCTTTGTGCATAGTAAGCGTGGGCGCGCTCCGACTGCGCATGCGCCGCGCTCTCCCCGGCCGGGCCCACCTTTCCCCTCCGGCCCGGGCTCTGACTGCGCATGTGCAGCGCTCTCCAGGGCGGGGTCTCCCTTCTCTCCCGGCTCGGGCTCCGGCCGCGCATGCGCCGCGCTCTGCAGGACGGGCCTCTCTCCCCCCCCGTGGCGCACTGCGACTGCGCATGCTCCGACCCCTCCGCGGCGGGGCCCCCTCCTCGCCTAGGCTCCGACTGCGCATGCGCCATGCTCCCTCCCTTCTCCCCCCCCCCCTTTCCCGGGCTTCGACTGCGCATGCGCTGCGCCCTCTATGGCTGAAGATATAGCTTTGGGGACTGACTGTATCGTTCATTCATTCATTCGATTGTATTTATTGGGAGAATTAGTGGACAAGTTCCCTGCCCTTAATGAATTTACAGTGTAGAGTTAGCTCTGAGATACAGAAGTATGTATCAGTAAATGTGGATTAGAACAGACCTAAGGTTCCTAGGCTCAGCTCTTTGTGACTACCGTCTGACCCCTTTCTAAAGTATTATTGAATTATTATTCTTGTTATTAATATCATAATTGTATTAATATTCTAATCTCCACTGTAAATCTGAATTGGGTAATATTCCTATCTGGCAGCCTTGCCCAGTGTTTGGTCAATTCTGTGAGAGTGGAGAGCATTCAATAAATACCATTGACGGTTACTTTCGCATCCTATTCATGTGAAGCTGAGTAGAAAAGCTAAAGAGTTGTTTTTGGGATGTGGACAAAAAAGCAAGTCATGACTAAAGAAATTACATTGTGTTTTCAGAATGATCTAGACTAAAATCAAAGTGGAACTTTTTTGAGCTATGACCAGGATACATCATTGTCGGGTCATTAGCACAATTTAAACTGAAAAATACCAGGACCCCAGTTACAAACACTCAGAAAGAGCCAAGGCACTTAACAAAACTAATCAACAAGACTCAAGCCACTTAAAAATAAGCAAACAGAAAACCGCATTGAATCCATTCTGTTCTGCCCAAACCATGAACCTTATTCGTGGAGAGCTCATACTGACGTCAGCAGGAATTTTGCCTGAGTAAGAATCTCAGTCTCTGGCCCATTGTCTTTCAGCCTGTCTCCAAGTTACCTTTCCTCCAGAACTCAGGACAGGTTTAGCTTGCCCTCAAAGTTAGGTAACACATTTGACTTCAAATGAGAAGATAGAGAATTCCCAGGCAATATTTCTGTCAGTTCTCCAGTGTCTCCTTGATAGGTACCGTAATGAAGCAGATATGCTTGGAATCATAGATGGCTTATTTTTTTCTTTTGATGACTGCTAAAGATGAATACAAAATTGCAAATGAACCCAGAAGAACCTCGGTTCTACTCCCAGTTCTGCCACTTATCTTCTGTTTGACCTTGGGCTAGTTACTTAACTTCTCTGGGTCTCAGTTACCTCATCTGTAAAATGGGGATTAAGACTGTGAGTCCCATGTGGGACATGGACTGTGTCCAAAGTGATTACCTGGTATCTAATCCAGTGCTTAATACAGTGCCTGACACATAGTAAATGCACAACAAATGCCACTAAAATAAAGTGAGTAGAGTATGACATCTCTGCATTATCAGTTATGAGATGCCGTAAGATGCTTGAAGACATACTTGCATTAAATACATCTGCAAATTCCAATCTCTTAAATCACAATAAACCTAATTTGGTCCATTTATGCATGAGATTAAGTAATCCTTTCTCAAAGGAATTTTCAGTCAAAGGAAACTGTAGTTAACTAAACTGTTTTCAATTTTATTGTTATTTGAACCCAGACTAATTCAATTTAACATAATAAAATTTGTTATTCTTTTAACATATAAACTATGTAAATAAATTTCATTTTAAATCGAGCTACATTGTCAATGATAATAGACAGTGGAGAAAATGTCATCAAAAACATGATTTAGGACAATTTTAAGAAATGAAAGCATATGTCTTTGAAATGTTCTTATTATTCAAGTGGAAAAGTTACCTGTTCAAGATTAACCAGATCTGTCAAGCCAACATAAGGCTCTGTAAAAATGTTAAGATCTCAACGTTTTCTGTCTTTGCAATATAAGCTTTTTAGTAAGAAAGCTTACTCTTGAGAACTAAACAGCCTTTAATCAAAGTGCTGAGAAGTTTTTGAACATAGTTTTAAAACTAGAACTACCCTAGGAAGATAAAATGCATGAATCACATTTAATTCATTTTATCTCCTTGGAATACCTTAAAATAGCTTAAGGAAAGTGGAATTCATTACTAAGCATGGGCCTTTCATTTTACCACCTCTTAATGTAATAATAATAATAATAATAATAATAATAATGGCATTTGTTAAGCACTTACTGTGTGTAAAGCACTGTTCTAAGCACTGGGGAGGATACAAGGTGATCGATCGTTGTCCCACAGGGGTCTTACAGTCTTAATCCCCCATTTTCCAGATGAGGTAACTGAGGCACAGAGAAGTCAAGTGACTTGCCCAAGGTCACACAGCTGACAATTGGTGGAGCCGGGAAAGGAAGAGTTCCAGGTGGCAGTGTGCTTGGGTTATCGTCACCTTTAGCTTGGCCATCTGAGGAGAGAAAGGGGTTGACAATGTTAGATATTTTCACTGGCATTCTATTATGCCTTCAGTTGGAAATGAGCAGCCACTGGCTTACTTAGTAAGCCAGAAAATCCAGATCTTATATGACTAAAAAAATAATTTGTTCATGTTTAATACAATTGATAAATCACCTTGTGTTGCTGCTTTCTGCCTTCCGCTTCATATGAAATTGGTTTTGTATTGCACTTTTATTTCCAAATCACTCTCATTTTTGCCTTCACAATAATCCTGTGAGGTAGATAGGTAAGCAGCTGTTATTATCCACATTTTGCAGATGAAAAAACTGGGGTACAAAGATGCTAAATGTCTTAGGTACAGTCATGCAGCAGATCAGTGACAGAGCTCTCAGACTTGAATCTGAGGTGCTCCAGGTTTGTCCAGCACTCTTCTGCTGTATGCTGCCTCCCTTCGCTTCTTGTCGGCAGCTGGGGCTTTCCAAAATCTGAAAGATATATGGTACTGCCGTAACCACTTTTGCCATTTCTATAAATGTTTTGTTTCTCCCTTTCCTCAGTATTCTCCCTCTTGTTGTTCTTCAGTGTTTGAAATCTTGATTTAGCTCCTCATACCCTGTCCTGTTCCCCCAGATTTTACTCCCCCTCTACTTCTGCAGTTCCCGCTCTTCCCGTCTGTTATTTTTTCTATTATTTTTTATTATCTGTTAATTTTTCCATGTCTCAGTCAGTATTAGAATGGTTGAAGCAATGGAGGAATCAAAAGAAAAGGGAACTACAAATAATCTACCAATAGTAGAGAAGCAGTTTTGCCTAGTGGATAGAGCACAGGACTGGGAGTCAGGAGGACCTGAGTTCTAATTCCAGCTCCTCCACTTATCTGCTGTGTGACTTTGGGCAAGTCACTTATCTTCCCTGTGTTTCAGTTCCCTCATTTATCTAATGGGGATTAAGACTTTGAGCCCCATGTGGATTATGAACTGTGTCCAACCTGAGTAGATTGTATCTACCCCAGCTTTTAGAACAGGGCTTGGCACATAGAAAGCACTTAAGAAATACCATTAAAAAAGTAAAGTAAGCATAAAAAAAATTACATATACTAAAATACATTTCTTTGTACCTATTCAAATATAAATTTGCTATAGGAAAATGATGCTTTTGTTTCATTTCAGTGATGGTGTTTCATCTTGTTTAATCCTTGTATAATGTCTTCTTGTCCAATAATGTTTTTTTCTAGTCCTAGTAAAACCGTTCAGTAACCATCAGCACTTTACATGCTATGGGGAACAGTGTCTGCCTGACATGATTATCGTGTATCTGCCCCAGCATTTAGTACAGTGTTTGACACATAGGAAGAGCTCAACAAATGCCACCATTATTATTATTGTTAATAGTCAGCTGGCTGTCACTACCTGGGAAAGTGTTTGCCCTGAGAGTTCATCGGGATTCTAAGATTCATTGCCATGAGGAGACTGCCTGCAGCAGAATTGAATAGTGGTAGTAGAAGTAGGAGGAAGACTGCTGAGGAAACAGCATGGCCTAGTGGATAAAGTATGGGCCTGGGAGTCAGATGGATGAGGGTCCTAATCCTGCTCTGCCACTTGTTGGCTTTGTGACCTTGAGGAAGTCACTTAACTTCTCTGTGCCTCAGTTCCCTCATCCATAAAATGGGGATTGTCCTATGTGGCATAGAGACTGTGTTCAACCTGACTGGCTTGTATCTGCCCCAGAGCTTAGTACAATGCCTGGCACAAAATAAGAATTTAACAAATACCGTTAAAAGAAAACCTAGTTCATTCTATCTCTTCTGCATAGTCATATTTGAAGATGCAACATGTTTAGAGAAGCAGTGTGGCCTAGTGGAAGGAGAATGGGCCTGGGAGGCAGAGGACCTGGGTTCTAATCCCATCTCTGCCAATCGCCTGCTGTGTGATCTTGGGTAAGTCACTTAACTTCTCTGCCTCAGTTCCCTCATCTACAAAATAGGGATTCAATACCTATTCTCCCTCCTACTCAGACTCTGAGTCCCATGTGGGACCTGATGATCTTGTAGCTACCCCAGCACTTAGTACAGTGCTTGGCACATAGTAAGCACTTAACAAATGCCATTATCATTATTGTTATTAACAAGAAGTCTGGAAGACAATATCAACATAGCATTCTGCTGTCCTTGGAATCTCTTCATTCATTCATTAAATCATATTTATTGAGCACTTCCTGTGTGCAAAGCACTGTACTGAGCACTTGCGAAAGTACAACATAACAGACACATTCCTGTCCACAACAAGTACACAGTCTAGAGGGGAAGCCAGACATTAATATAAATAAATAAATAGATAAATGAATAAATAAAAAATGCATCTCTTCCTATTTATCAAGCTAAGAGTACTAGAGAAAAGTCCTCATTTCAACCACATAAGAACTCCTGTATGCTAATGACTAAACCCTAGTCAGGCACATAAAAACAAGTATTTGGATTATGAACCACTTTTCAGAATTAGTAACTGCTATGGACTGTGAGCCCACTGTTGGGTAGGGACTGTCTCTATATGTTGCCGACTTGTACTTCCCAAGCGCTTAGTACAGTGCTCTGCACACAGTAAGCGCTCAATAAATACGATTGATTGATTGACTGTGAATTAGCCTGAAGAAGAGCCCTACAAATAAGTAAGAATCTCCATTGCAGGCACAGAGTTGAATACTATTAATTTAGTTGTTGTCTCCTCTGCATTGCATGTTCTTAAGGTAGTTCTTTGTTGGACTGATTGCTTTGTTGCACACAGGATCTCCTCTTTGTTTTCAAGCTGGCCTTTTGCATCCTGATCTTTGTGAATCCTCTACAGTCCTCCATAAATACTGTTGATTATGATGATGCCTGCCAGTTTGTTCCATCTGCTGCAATGGTCTCCCAGCCTCCCTCTGCTTGTTCACATAGTGGTTTTTTTGTTCTTTTTTAAAAATGGTATTAAGTGCTTACTATGTATCAGGCACTATACTAAGCACTATGGTAGATACACGCTAATGAGGTTGGACACAGTCCAAGTACCACATGGGGCTCACAGTCTTAATCCACATTTTACAGATGAGGTAACTGAGGCACAGAGAAATAACTTGCCCAAGGTCACAAAGCAGACAAGTGGTGGAACCGGAATTAGAACCTGGTCCTTCTAACTCCTGTGCCTGTGCTCTACCCACTGGGTAATGCTGCTTCTCTTGAGGTTGTGCTAGCCTGAATTTTTGAATCATTTGTTTTGCTCTCACTGCTTATGTAGTCCCCTCTTTTAGTAGGCTGAATGAGCCTTCTGAAGTATCTTCTATAGTAGATAGATTCCCATCAATGTGTGCCCCACATCATACTTCCTGTTTCATTTACAGACTTCTTCTGCAGGAAGGTGGGTGAGCGGGCATCAGCAAACCCTAATCGTCCAAACAATGCTCTTCTCTTGGGGAGAAGTCCATGCCTGAATTTACCCCTTCAGTCTTTGGGCTTCTCATTTCAGGGGCTACCCCAGAGGCCCCCTGGCCACATGCAGAGTCCTTGGGGTGTCTAGCCGGCCTTCCCCACAGGGACTCATGGGCAAAAGAACTTGAGGGGATCAGGGTGGGGGTGGGACACTGGGTGGTCACTCTGTGCCCTCAGGGAGAGGCAGGGCTATTTGGTGGTCATACTGTACTCTGTGCCCACAGTGGTGTGGCCATGTGGTGGGCACACTGACCATGCTCTGTGCCTGCAGGCAGAGTGGTGGCCATGCGGTGGGCATGCTGACTGTACTCTGTGCCCGCAGTCAGAGCAGTGGCCATGTGGTGGGGACACTGACCATGCTCTGTGCCCGCAGGCAGAGCGGTGGCCCTGCAGTGGTCAAGCTGAGCTTGTTGTGTGCCCACAGGTAGAATCGGGGACGGTGGAGCTGAGCCTCAGCCACGTGGCGGACACGCTGATCGGGAGCTGTGCGACCGGAGGCGTTTCTAATGGCGAAAGTCCATCGTGGCCCAACTCCTCCGGGATCCAAGTGAGTGGCTGGCCTGCGAAGCCATCTCTGGGCACTTCAGGGGGCCCCAGAAAGCAGGCCCTTCTGCTCCGATGTGGGTACTTTAAAGTGCTTTAAAGCCAATGGTAAGGAGTTTCTGTTTGATGCAGAGGTGGATGGGTAACCACTGGAAGTTTTTGTAGAAAACCGATCCAGGTAGCAGAATGAAGTATGGACTGTAGCGGGGAGAGACAGACGGCTGGGAGGTCAGCAAGGAGGCTGACGCAGAAACCCAAGTGGGATAGGATAAGTGTCAAAATGACACGAGCCACAGCACCATAAACTCTGGCATCATCGTTCACTGTAGTGTGGTCAGTAGGTGCCATGAAGCTCAGCAGCTTACTAAGGACATGATACCGGAGTTTTCTTCCTTTGCTGGCTTTCCTATCCACTTTCCTGTGAATTTTACTCCGTAACTTCTGAATAGCTGGCCATTGCCCGCCCATGGCCAACTGATCATTCGGATCCAAGGAACTGGTCTTCCGTTCTATAAGTTCTCTCAGAATCTGGTGGTAAAAGTCATCATCACCAAAGATCTCTTCATCCAGGTCCTTCAAGTGAGCGTTGGCTGGAGCCTGCGGCAAAATCTCCTGCTGTCCTGGCACGCTGTCGGGGATAGGCTGGAGTTCTGGCTCGGCCTTGCCAAGAACACGGTACAAAGAGCACTTAGTCTGCTTCCGCCAAAGTTATCTCTCTTTGTCCATCGGAATATGTTCTATCTGAGTCAGGATTGGGCGCTCAAAGGCTCCAAAACCCTTTCCCGGCTTGCCAGAAGCCAATTTGGTTTTGTCGTGCCATTTTTGCAGCGTCCGGTTATGATAGGATGTGAAATCAGCAAAGTGTTTTGCCATGAAGTCAGGGTAGTCACTCATCTCTAGCTTGCTTCCGCTTAGGTGGCCCTTTTCTCTGCAGCTGCTGCTGCTGCTGCTGTCCCTCCTCAGCAAGCAATTCCTCCTCCTCTTCACTGGAAATTTCCTCCTCACTCTCTGCTTTGGGTTTTTTCCCACCTACCAGGTGCCTCGTGTCTGGATGCTGGTAAAGCAGTTCATCCTGAAGATCCACCAGAGACCTCAATAATGCTTTAAGTGCCTTGTGACTGTTTTTCAGGATGCTGGCAAACTCTGATTCTCCCTTGTCCTTGAATATGGGGAACGTTTCTGGCTGTGGAAGCTGGTTGGTGGTGAGCCGGGCCTTCTGCAGTTTGATTCTTTCTTCCAAAAGCAGGTCCCATGATGCTATTTGGTTCTTCACAGCTCTTCCTTTCTCCATTTCCTCTGTCACTTTCCATTTCCATCTCCATGTCCCACATGGGGCTAACGGCCTTAATCCCCATTTTCCAGGAGAAGTGGAGTGACTTGCCCAAGGACCCACAGCAGACAGGTGGCGGAACTGGGACTAGAACCCAGGTCCTGCTGACTCTCGGGCCCGGGCTCTATCCTCTCGGCTACTGTGCTTCTCACCATTAATATGGGTATTCAAGCTTTGGCTGTATTTTATGGCCCTCTGACGAGAAGCTCAAAACATTTTGCAGACGTCATCTCCTGATGGCCCACCGAGTCCGGGGAATATTGTCCCGTCCCAGCTTGACTACCATATCGGTCTCCTCACCGGTCCCTCTGTCTCCGGTCTCTCTATTGCCCAGGGTATTTTCCAAAAATCTCACCTGGAACAGCGATAGTTAAAGCCATGGAAGTGAATGAGCTCCCCGGAGGGAGGGAGTGTAAAGTCAGACGGAAAAGGTCTCAGAAGAGAACCTCAAGCGATCCATACAAGTTAAGGGATGGAGGGAGAAGAGGAACTGGTGAAAGACTATTTCTTGACTTTGTGTTTTGAATGGCATTTGTTGAGCACCTCCTATGTGCGAGGCACTGTTCTAAGTGCTGGGGTTGATACAAGATAATCGGGTTGGACAGAGTCCCTTACCCCCATAGGGCTCACAGTCTTATTCCCCATTTTACAAACGAGGTCACTGAGGCACAGAGAAGTGAAGCGACTTGCCCAAGGACACCCAGCTGACAAGTAGCGGAACTGGGGTTAGAACACGGGTCCTTCTGACTAGTAGGCCCGGTCTCTGTCCACTAGGCCTTGCCACGTGACTCCGAAACCATCGAGGGGCAGATGAGAACCGTGTCGACCTGTGTTCGGCCCACCTGTCCGGGATTCCGGCACACTGTCGGGCACCGTGACTCACGGGAATTTTTTGTGCTCGCTCTGTGCCAGGCTCTGTACTAATTGCTTGGGCAGAAACTAGCTAATCACATTGGACACGGTCCCTTTTGGGGCCCACAGTCTTTGTCCCCATTTTGCGGATGAGGGAACTGAGGCACAGAGAAGTGAAGTGACTTGCCCAAGGTCCCACAGAAGACAAGTGGCAGAGCTGGGATTAGAGTCCATGATCTTCTGACTCCCAGAACCGGGTCTGTGTTTTAGACGGAAAAACATTGTTTTACCACGGAAAAACGTTTCATCGTCACGGGCGCGTGATGATGACACTCCCCCGATTCGAGGCCAGAAAGGAGGGGATGCAGGCAGGAGCAGGAAGGCTGGCTCTAGGCCATAGGTCTGGGGTTTCCTTTGCTAACCCCCTGCCACACCCTAGACCGAGCCACCGGAGCCCGTCGTCGCTATATGGGGGTCGCTCGCTGGCCTCCCGTAGCCCGAGCTGCCATCTAACGGTTATTGGTCAATCGTATCTATTGAGCGTTTACTCTGTGCAGAGCACTGTACTGAGTGCTTGGGAAAGTACACTGCAGTGGAGTTGATAGCCATAATCCCTGTCCTTAAGAAGCTTGCAGTCTACAAGGGAAGACAGACAGAAGTGCTTAGAGGGATAGCATCCAAGTGCACAGGCCACATAGAAGGGAGAACAAATAGGGGAAATGAGAACTTAGTTGTGGAAGACCTTTTAGAGGAGATAATAATAATAATAGTAATAATTCTGGCATTTGTTAAGCGCTTATTCTGCATCAACCACTGTTCTAAGCGCTGGGGTAGATACAAGGTACTAGGGTTGTCTCACGTGGGGCTCACAATCTTAATCTCAATCCCCACTTTATCGATGAGGTAACTGAGGCACAGAGAAGTTAAGTGTCTTCCCCAAGGTCACACAGCAGACAAGTGGAGGAGCCAGGATTAAAACTCACGTCCTCTGACTCCCAAGCCCATGTTCTCTCCGCTAATCCACGCTGTGGAGAAGTGATTTTAAGAGGGCTCTGAAGGTGGGGAGAGTGGTGGGCTGCCTAATTGGAAGGGCCAGGCTTTCCTGGCCGTTCCTTGGGTCCGGTGTCAGCGGCCTGGATGTGGGGGTTGTGAGGAGGGAACTGAGACGGGACAGGAAAGGGGGGTGGGGGTCGGGCCGGAGATGAGACTGACTGGAGAGGCGTTTGGAATTAGTGTTTCTCTGGACAGACCCTTTCATCCTATCATATTCATTCATTCGATTGTATTTATTGGGCACTAACTGTGTGCAGAGCACTGTACTAAGCACTTGGAAAGGACAATTTGGCAACAGATAGAGACAATCCCTACCAGACAATGGACTCACAATTTAGAAGGGGGAGACAGACAACAAAACAAATTAAGTAGACAGGCATCCCTAGCATCAGAATAGATCAATAGAATTATAGACAAATACACATCATTAACAAAATAAATAGAATAATAAATATGTACAAATATACACAAGAGCTGTGGGTCGGGGCAATGGGTAGAGCAGAGGGAGGGAGTAGGGGCGATGGAGAGGGGAGGAGGAGCAGAGGAAAAGGGGGTGCTCAATCTGGAAAGGCCTACCTGCCCTACTCTATCTTTCTGGCAGCCATACCCTCATCCAGTGATGCAGCTGGACCTTCCCTGAGGGACAACTGATCTCTACCCCAGCTGTTTCCAATCAGGGGAATTAGTGACTAATGCATGCACACCCCACCCCCACAATCTCCCTGTCCTGTATAAGCCTACAGGGGCCCCCCTCACTTCAAGGCTGGTTGTCTTTGAATCGTTTCAAGGGCTGGGTTTGGTGAGCTGGGGAGAATAAGGGGATTTTTGGAAGGTGGTTTTGATGATTTGGGAGCCTTGAATCTGCTTACTGGTTTTGATGGCGGCGGTTGTTCCAGATGGCCACCAAGTCACCGGGCGACTAAAGAATTAGTCAGACAGCATGTGACTGCCGAAAGTTTTAATGAAGTTTTTATTGGTAAGGCTGAAGACCGAATAGGGGGTAACGCACTGGCAGGCTCATTTCCTTAAGGGAAAAGGCCCCGAGTGCCCAATACAATGGGCTTATATACCGCTGTTGCTGATCACAGTGATTGGTAGATTTGAAAACAATGGGGACTGGATTGGTGCAGATTTGTTCCAGATTTGGTACAGAGCTAGGCGGAGTCTTTCACCTTATTTGGTTTGGTTCCTGGACCCAGCCAGTGGGCTGCAAGGTCAGAGGCCCATACCAGATATGGCAACAGAACCACGTACATTCAAACAATATCTGCAACCTTTCCATGGTGCGTGAGGGGCCCCCATCAGTTTAATAGCTGGGAGTTCTTTAAGGCCACGTAATTTCCCCAAGATTTTGCCCGTAGGGTTGTGCTGAGAGGGTATCTTTACTCTACTCTGACCTCACTCATTCCTGTGTTGGGGGGTAAGGGTGGTTAGTGGGCAAAAGGGCTACTTCTCCATCTTAGATGGCTTCCTGGGCACTCAAACTGCCTCTTTGTTCTACCACTTCTCTCCCTGGCAGGGGAAGTTCTAAGGGATGCTTTGCTACAGCAGTCAATCAACAGCATTTGAGATCTTCCTTTGGGAGGAGTATTGTACTAACTGCTTGTGAGAGCCTAATAGAACAGATTAAGCAGACATGTTTCTTGCAGCCTTGCCTCACCACCTCAACACACCTGTCCCCACTTCTCTGTTCTCATTATGGTGTTGCTTTCCCTTAAACCTTCAGATAGGCCTGTCTTGTGCATGCTGACATAGTTCTTTTTGAATCTAACAGGTCCAGTATCAGTGTAATGAGGGGGATCGGATCCAGATGGTGCAATACAGGTAAGGGAAGATTCTGGGTAAAACAATAGGTACTTAATTGATGTGGGGTGAATGCTTCAGTGCTTAGGAGGTGGGATTAAGTGCATTGGTGAGCTGGAAGGGAAAAGAAAATGTTTGGGGAGGGGCTAGGGAGATAAGAACTTTAGGGAAGGCCCGTTGAAGAAGTAACAACTTCAGTAAGCATTTTAAAGAGGTGGAAGACCCCTGGTACATTGATTGGGTAGGTGGGGGGTGGGAGTGCCCAATGGGAGGATATTTGGGATGGGTTGAGGGTGGATGTGGTCCAAGTGAGGCATAAGGAGCTGGCTGGAGTTTGCGGGCTTTTCCTAATCCCAGGTGAGTGCCGTCCGGAGGTGGATGTCGAAGGAGTCTTGATGAGCAGAAGAGAAGGACTAGCTCATTTCTCCTTCCAGAAGCTTCTCAGCACCCTTCCTGGCCATGAGGACTGTTGCCCCTTCAGTGAGGACCCAGAACAGCTGATCCCCATGGAGTGGAAGAATCAGGAGCTGAGCTTCCATTCACTCATTCATTCATTCACTCACTCAATCAATCAATCAATCAATCAATCGTGGGTGCTGATTGTGTGCAGAGCACTGTATTAAGTGCTTGGGAAGTACAAGTTGGCAACATATAGAGATGGTCCCATGTGTGGATGACTAGGGGTTAATGCAGGAGGAGGATAAGGTGTGTAGAGGAGCCTGTCACTGTCAGTACTGTGGCTGGTTCTACCAACTGGGGCTAAGGCTCTGCATAGGGAACTGATTCGGTTTGACTTGACTTTGGGACTGAGGAGACCCAGGACCCTTAATTCTATAGATGGGTCATTCCTTCCTGAACCCACAGTCCTGTCCACAGGGTCACTCTGCAAATCCTCAGCACCTCTAGCGGTGGAACCCCTCTGTGCTTGACAGTGACTGCCTCTGAGGGAGTTGGGAGGGTGGGCTGGGGGGTTGGGGGGAGGAGCGGGAAAGAGCCTAGTGTTTAGAGTGATGCTGACTAAAGTGTTCTGTGGCTTGCTAGATGTGAGCTCTACTGGGCCAGGAAACTTCCCCAAGGCCCTCCATGCGGGGCTGTTCTGTGGAGGTATCATTCTCACGGATGTCGACCTCATTAATGCCTGGGTTCGGGGTCAGGGTTGGGTACTGGGTTGAAGGGCCTAATGCTCTCGCCAGGCTACCTGGCCACTCAAACTGCCTCTTTGTTCTCCAGCTTCTTGCTGTGGCTGTGGAAGTTCTCAAGGACATTTGGCTCCTGCAGTCCATCAGTGGTACGTGAGGGCTTGGTGGAGTAGACTGCAAAACACCTGTTGCATGCCACCCTCACTCACCTACCTCAGCACACCTGTCCCCACTTGCCTGCAATTCTAACAGAGTTCTCTTCCTATCTTATAGGTCCAGCATCAATATAATAAGGGGGACCCAGGTGATACAATACAGGTAAGGGAAGAATCTGAGTAAAAAAGATATGTACTTAATGGGGATTAATGTTCCTCTCCCTCTCGTCCCCCCCTCCATCACCCCCATCTTATCTCCTTCCCTTCCCCACAGCACCTGTATATATGTATATCTGTACATATTTATTACTCTATTACTTGTACATATCTATTCTATTTATTTTATTTTGTTAGTATGTTTGGTTTTGTTCTCTGTCTCCCCCTTCTAGACTGTGAGCCCACTGTTGGGTAGGGACTGTCTCTATATGTTGCCAACTTGTACTTCCCAAGCGCTTAGTACAGTGCTCTGCACACAGTAAGCGCTCAATAAATTTGATTGATTAATGCTTCAGGGATTAGTGGGTGAGAGTTAAGTGCATGGGTGAGCTGGAAGTGAAAATAAAATGCATGTTTGGAGGGTTGGGGGCATGGGGGGCCAGCAGTGGGGAGGAGAGCTTGTTAGAGAAGAAAAAATTTCAGTAGGGCTTTACAGGATGTGGGAGAAGGCTGGGAGATCCACTGGGAAGGTGCGGGTCGGGGGCGGAGGGAGGATGTGGTCCAAGTGAGGCATAAGGAGCAGGCTGGAGCTTTCAGGCTTTTTTTAATCCCAGGTAAGTGTCGTTTGAAGGTGGATGTCGGAGTCCTGATGATGGGAAGAGATGGACCAGTGGATTTCCCTTCCCAGAACCTTCTCACCAACCTTCCTGGCCATGAGGACTGTTTCCCCTTCAGTGGGGACCCAGAGCAGCTGATCCCCATGGAGATGAGGAATCCAGAGCTGAGCTTCCATCTCTAAGGGGAAGGTGATTGGGGGGCACGTGGGGATGAAGAGGGGTTACTGCAAGAGGAGGACCAGGTGTGCAGAAGAGCCTGTCACTCTCAGTACTGTGGCTGGTTCTACCAACTGGGACTAAGGCTCTGCATAGGGAACTGGTTCTGTCTGACTTAACTCTGGGACTGAGAAGACCCAGGGTCCTTAATTCTATAGAGGGGTCACTTCTCCCTGAAGGCAGTCCTGTCCACAGGGTCACCCTGCAAATCCTCAGTTCCTTTAGTGGTGGAACCCCTCTGTGCTTGACAGTGACTGCCTCTGAGGGAGATGGGAGGGTGTTGGGGAAGAGGGGAGGGGGGAAGAGCCTAGTGTTAAGAGTGACGCTCACTAAATGTTCTGTGGCTTGCTAGACATGAGCCTTTGTAACCCGGGAAAACTTCCCCAAGGTTCTGCCTGCAGGGCTGTTCTGTGGGGGTATCATCCAGAGGGATGTTGACCTCATTAATGCCCAGGTTCAGGGTCAGGGATTGGTACTGGGGTGAAGGTCTTAAGACTCCCTCTCAGAAGGCTTCCTGTCCACTCAGACTGCCTCTTTGTTCTCCAGCTTCTCAGTGTGGCCGTGGAAGTTCCAAAGGACACTTGGCTCCTGCAATTCATCAATGGTATGTGTGTGCTTAGGATATGCAGACCACTGGACTAAGTGTTTGGGAGAACACAAAGCAACAGAACTAGCACACCTGTTGCCTGCCACCCTGACTCATGACCTCAGAACACCTGTCCCCACTTGACTGCAATTCTAACCGAGTTCCCTTTCAATCTTATAGGTCCAGCATCTGTTTGTTGGGGAGTCCCAGGTGATACAACACAGGTAAGGGAAGGATATGAGTAAAAAGGTAGGTACATGATGTGGGGTGAAAGCTTCAGTGCTTAAAGGGTGGGATAAAGTGCATGAGCGAGCTGGAAGGGAAAACAAAGCGTATGTCGGAAGGGGCGTTGGGGGCCCGGGAGGATGAGAGCTTTAGTCGAGGCAGGCTTATTAGAGAAGAAACCATTCCGGTAGGGCTTTTAAAGCTGTGGGAGACGGGTGGTAGATCCACTGGATAGGTACGAGGTGGGGGTCCAGAGGGGAGGATGTGTGGGATGGGTTGAGGGTGGGTGGTGGTCCAGGTGAGGCATAAGGAGCAAGCTGGAGCTTTCAGGCTCTTCCTGATCCCGGGTTAAGGCCATCTGGAGGTGGATGTCGGAGGAGTCCTAATGATGGGAAGAGATGGATGGGGGGATTTCCCTTCCCAGAACCTTCTCACCACCCCTCCAGGCCATGAGGACTGTTGCCCCTTCAGTGAGAACCCAGAGCAGCTGATCCCCATAGAGAGGAAGAATCAGGAGCTGAGCTTCCATTGCTTAAGGGAAGGTGATTAGGGCATGTGTGGATGATGATTAGGAGTTAGTGCAGGAGGACTACAAGGTGTGTAGAGGGGCATGTCTGTCTCAGTATTCCACCATCTGGGGCTAAGACCTTGTGTAGGGAACTGGTTCTGTCTGATTTGACTGTGGAACTGAGAAGACCCAGGACCTGCCCCCCCGAACTTCTCTGGAATTGCCCCCCCCCCCCCCCCCCCCCTTTCTCCCTGGACCAGCTTCCCCTGCTCTCTCTGGACTGGCCTCCCCTGCTGTCTCTAGACCACCCTCCCCCCAGCTCTCTCTGGACTGCCCCCCCCCCAGCTCTCTCCAGACCCCCCCCCCCCCAGGTTTCTCTGGACCCTCCCCCGCAGGTTTCTCTGGACCCCCCCAACCCTCTCTGGACCTGCGGCCCCCCCCCCCCCCGCCCTCTCTGCACCTATATGCCCTGCTCTCTCTGGACTGCCCCACCATCTCTGGCCCTGCCCACCCGCTGCCCTCTCTGGAGCGCCCCCCCCCCCCCCCGGAAATGCCCATCCGCCCTTTCAGGACATCCCCCCCCCGCCCCCTCTGGACATGCCCCTCCTGCTCTCCCTGGACCTCCTCCCCTGCTCTCCCTGGACCTCCTCCCCTGCTCTCCCTGGACCGCCTCCCCTGCTCTCCCTGGACCGCCTCCCCTGCTCTCCCTGGACGGCCCCCCTGGCTCTCTCTGGACCGCCCCCCCGGCTCTCTCTGGACCAGCCCCTCCATACCCTGGCTCACCCTGGACCTACCTCCCTGCTCTCTCCTGACTGGCCCCCACGTCTTTCTCCGGCCCCGGCCCCACCCCCTCCACTCTCTCTAGGCTGACCCCCACACCCCACTCTCTTTGGACCGCCCCCCCCCCCCCCCCCGCTCTCTCTAGACAGGCCCCCCCCTTAACTCTCACTGAAGCGCCCCCACCCCGCTCTTTCTGGAAGTATTTCTGCGCCCCCTCCCCATTCTGTCTGGAAGTATTCCCGCCTTGCTCTGCCTGGAAGGATTCCCCCCCTTCCTCATTCTGTCTGGAACTATTCCCACCATGCTCCCCCTGGAAGTATTCCCCGACTTTGCTTTGTCTGGACCGATCTCCCCTGCTCCCTCTAGTCGTACTGTCCTTCTCTAAGGTTCTATCTCTCCTTCTCTAACTGGTCCTATCACCCCTTCTCTGTCTGGTTCTGCCCCCTTTCTCTGGCTCTGCTGCCCGGCTCTCTGTGGACCCAGCCCCGCCCGCTCCCTCCGGACCCGCCCCCCACCTCAGCAGACCGGCTCCCTCCCCCGCTCTCTCTGGACACCCCCCCCCCCCCCCGCCCCCGGGACTGCCTCCCCTGCTGTCTCTGGTCCGCCCCCACACTCTTTCTGGAAGTATTCACCCCCCCCTGCCTGCCCCCCATTCTGTCTGGAACTATTCCCACCTTACTCTGTCTGGAACTATTCCCTGCCCCCCCTTGCTCCTTCTGGACCTATCCCCACTGTTCTGTATGGACCTATGCTCCCTGCTCCCTTTAGTCCTATTGTCCTTCTCTGTAAGGTCCTATCTCTCCTTCTCTGTCTGGTCCTATCACCCCTTCTCTGTCTGCTTCTGCCCCCCTTCTTTGTCTGGCTCTGCTGTCCAGCTCTCTCCGGACCCGCCCCCCTCCTGCTCTCTCTGGACCGGGCCCGCCCGCTCTCTCCCGACCACCCCCCACCCGCTCTCACTGGATCGCTTCCCCCCCCCATGCCGCCCCGCTGTCTCTGGACCGGCACCCCCCCTGCTCTTTCTGGAAGTATTCCCCCCCGGCCCCCTGTTCTATCTGGAACTATTCCTGCCTTGCTCTGTCTGGAACTATTCTCCCCCCTTTGCTTTGCCTGAACCTATCCCCACTGTTCTATATGAATTCTGCAGCCCAGCTCTCTCTGGATCGCCCCCCCCCCCTCCCTGGACCGCCCCACCCCGCTGTCTCTGGACCGGCCCCCCCGCAACTTTCTTTCGGGAAGTATTCCCCCCACCCCGTTCTGTCTGGAACTATTCCCGCCCTGCTCCATCTGGAACTATTCCCCCGCCCCCCTTTGCTCTGTCTGGACCTATCCCCACTGTTCTGTATGAACCTATTCCCCCTTCTCCCTCTAGTCCTATTGTCCTTCTCTGTAAGGTCCTATCTCCCCTTCTCTAACTGGTTCTATCACCCCTTCTCTGTCTGGCTCTGCAGCCCAGCTCTCTCCGGACCCGCCCCTGCCTGCTCCCTCTGGACCCGCCCCCGCCTGCTCCCTCCGGACCCGCCCCCGCCTGCCCTCTCCGGACCTGGACCCGCCCCCGCCTGCTCTCTCCGGACCAGTTCCCTCCCCCGCTCTCTCTGGACTGGCCCCCCCATCTCGTGACTACCCCCCCCCCCCGCACTTTCTGGAAGTATTCCCTCCCCTTGCTCCATCTGGACCTATCCCCACTGTTCTGTATGGACCTATGCTCCCTGCTCCCTTTAGTCCTATTGTCCTTCTCTGTAAGGTCCTATCTCTCCTCTACCTGGTCCTATCACCCCTTCTCTGTCTGGTTCTGCCCCCCTTCTCTGTTTGGTTCTGCAGCCCGGCTGTCTCCGGACTTGCCCCCCCCACTCCCTTGGGACTTGCCCCGCCCGCTCCCTCCGGACCTGCTCCCCCCCAATCCCTCCGGACCTCCCCCCCGTTCCTTTCCCACTTGCCCCCCCCCCCCCAGCTCCCTTCAGAATTGCCCCCGCCGGCTCTCTCCAGACTCCGTCTGGAACTATTCCCACCTTGCTCGCACTGGAACTATTCCCACCTTGTTCACTCTGGAACTATTCCCACCTTGCTCGCTCTGGAACTATTCCCACCTTTTTCAGTCTAGAACTATTCCTACCTTGCTCAGTCTGGAACTGTTTCCCCCCCCCCCCGCCTTTTGCTCTGTCTAGACCTAGCCCCACTGTTCCCTCTAGTCCTATTGGCCTTCTCTGTAAGGTCCTATGTCTCCTTCTCTCTCTGGTCCTGTCACCCCTTCTCTTTCTGGTTCTGCCCCCTTCTCTGTCTGGCTCTGAGCCCGGCTCTTTCCGGACCCGCCCCCCCCCTCCCTCCGGACCTCTCACCCCCCCCCCCCCGAACAGCCCCCCCCCCATTCTCACTGGACCGCCCCCCCCCATGCTTTTTCTGGAAGTATTTCTACATCCCCCCGCATTCTATCTGGAATATTTATTAATCTATTTATTTATTTTACTTGTACATATCTATTCTATTTATTTTATTTTGTTAGTATGTTCGGTTTTGTTCTCTGTCTCCCCCTTTTGGACTATGAGCCCATCATCATCATCATCAATCGTGTTTATTGAGCGCTTACTGTGTGCAGAGCACTGTACTAAGCGCTTGGGAAGTACAGGTTGGCAACATATAGAGACAGTCCCTACCCAACAGTGGGCTCACAGTCTAAAAGGGGGAGACAGAGAACAAAACCAAACATACTAACAAAATAAAATAAATAGAATAGATATGTACAAGTAAAATAAATCAATAGAGTAACAAATATGTACAAACATATATACATATATACAGGTGCTGTGGGGAAGGGAAGGAGGTAAGATGGGGGGCTGGAGAGGGGGATGAGGGGGGAGAGGAAGGAAGGGGCTCAGTCTGGGAAGGCCTCCTGGAGGAGGTGAGCTCTCAGTAGGGCCTTGAAGGGAGAAAGAGCGCTAGCTTGGTGGATGGGTAGAGGGAGGGCATTCCAGGCCCGGGGGATGATGTGGGCGGGGGTCGATGGCAGGACAGGCGAGAACGAGGTACGGTGAGGAGATTAGCGGCAGAGGAGCGGAGGGTGCGGGATGGGCCGTAGAAGGAGAGAAGGGAGGTGAGATAGGAGGGGGCGAGGTGATGGAGAGCCTTGAAGCCCAGGGTGAGGAGTTTCTGCCTGATGCGCAGATTGAGTGGTAGCCACTGGAGATTTTTGAGGAGGGGAGTAACATGCCCAGAGCGTTCCTGGACAAAGACAATCCGGGCAGCAGCATGAAGTATGGATTGAAGTGGGGAGAGACACGAGGATGGGAGATCAGAGAGAAGGCTGATGCAGTAGTCCAGACGGGATAGGATGAGAGCTTGAACGAGAAGGGTAGCGGTGTGGATGGAGAGGAAAGGGCGGATCTTGGCAATGTTGCGGAGCTGAGACCGGCAGGTTTTGGGTGACGGCTTGGATGTGAGGGGTGAACGAAGAGAGCGGAGTCGAGGATGACACCAAGGTTGCGGGCTTGTGAGACGGGAAGGATGGTAGTGCCGTCAACAGAGATGGGAAAGTCAGGGAGAGGGCAGGGTTTGGGAGGGAAGACAAGGAGTTCAGTCTTGGACATGTTGAGTTTGAGGTGGCGGGCAGACATCCAGATGGAGATGTCCTGAAGGCAGGAGGAGATGCGAGCCTGGAGAGAGGGGGAGAGAGCAGGGGCAGAGATGTAGATCTGGGTGTCATCAGCGTAGAGATGACAGTTGAAGCCTTGGGAGCGAATGAGGTCACCAAGGGAGTGCGTATAGATGGGTTGGGTAGGGACTGTCTCTATATGTTGCCAACTTGTCCTTTCCAAGCGCTTAGTACAGTGCTCTGCACACAGTAAGCGCTCAATAAATACGATTGATTGATTGGAAGTATTCCCGCCTTGCACCGTCTGGAAGTATTCCCCGGCTTTGCTTTGTCTGGACCTATCCCCACTGTTCTGTATGCACCTATTCCCCCTGCTCCCTCTAGTCCTATTGTCTTTCTCTGTAAGGTCCTATCTCTCCTTCTCTAACTGGTCCTATCACCCCTTCTCTGGTTGTGCAGCTAGGCTCTCTCCGGACACGCCCCTGCCTGCTCTGTCCGGACATGCCCCGCCTGCTCTCTCCGGAAATGCAATGCCCTGCCTGCTCTCTCCGGACCCCCCCCCCAGTTCTGTCTGGAACTGTTCCCCCCCCCCCCCCCCCCCGGCTCCATCTGGACCTATCCCCACTGTTCTGTATGGACCTATGCTCCCTGCTCCCTTTAGTCCTATTGTCCTTCTCTGTACGGTCCTATCTCTCCTTCTCTACCGGGTTCTATCACTCAGCGCTTAGAACAGTGCTTTGCACATAGTAAGCGCTTAACAAATGCCATTATTATTATTATATCACTCCTTCTCTGTCTGGTTCTGCCCCCCTTCTCTGTCTGGCTCTGCCTCCCGGCTTTCTCCATACTGCCCCTGCATGCTCTCTCTGGACCCGCCCCCACCCGCTCTCTCTGGACCGGCCCTCCCCCCCCCCCGGACCGCCCCTCACCCGCTCTCACTGGACCGCCCCCCTCCACACTCTCAGGACCGGCACCCCCCCTGCTCTTTCTGGAAGTATCTTCCCCCCCGCCCCCCGCCATTCTGTATGGAACTATTCCTCCCCACCCCCTTTGTTCTGTCTGGACCTATTCCCACTGTTCTGTATGGACCTATCCCCCCTGCTCCCTCTAGTCCTATTTTCCTTCTCTTTAAGGTCCTATCTCTCCTTCTCTATCTGGTCCTATCACCCCTTCTCTGTCTGGTTCTGCCCCCAGCTCTCAGTAGGGCTTTGAAGGGAGGAAGAGAGCTAGCTTGGCGGATGTGTGGAGGGAGGGCATTCCAGGCCAGGGTGAGGACGTGGGCCGGGGGTCGACGGCGGGACAGGCGACAACAAGGCACAGTGAGGAGATTAGCGGCAGAGGAGCGGAGGGTGCGGGCTGGGCTGTAGAAGGCGAGAAGGGAGATGAGGGAAGAGGGGGCGAGGTGATGGAGAGCCTTGAAGCCGAGGGTGAGGAGGTTTTGCCTGATGCGTAGTTTTTTCCTGCAGTGGTATTTGAGTGCCTACTGTGCACAGAGCCCTCTAGTAAGTGCTTGGCAGAGGATAACAGAACAATAGAGCACAGGCCTGGGAGTCAGAAGGATCTGGATTCTAATTCTAATTTTTCCACTTGCCTGCTGTGTGATCTTGAGCGAGTCACCTAACTTCTCTGGGCCTCAGTTCCTTCATCTGTAAAATGGGGATTCAACACACAGATTGGGTCCAAGCTGATGACCTGGCATCTGCCCCAGCATTTAGAACGGTGCCTGATACAGTGCTTATAAATGCCATTTAAAAACAAATATCATAAAAAAGAGAGAGACTGATGATGGTAGTGATGATGATGGCATTAAGCGCTGACTATGTGCCAGGCACAGTATTAACCGCTGGGATGGTTACGGGCAAACCAAGTTGGACACAGTTCCTGTGAGGTAGCTGGGGCACAGAGAAGTGAAGTGACTTGCCCAGGGTCACACAGCAGACAAGTGGTAGAGCTGGGATAAGAACCCACGACCTTCTGACTCCTAGGCCCGTGCTCTATCCACTATGTCATGTTGCTTCCCCAGCATGCTGGAGCTGTAATCCCAGTCACTGGCCTGCTCTGTGTGACCTTGGACAAGTCTTCTCTTTGCCTTAGTTTTTCATCTGCAAAATGGGGGTTAAATACCTTTTCTTCTTCCCTGTTAATTAATGAATGTGGTTTTAATTATGGTACTCATTAAGCATTTACTCGGTGCCAAGCACTGTTCTAAGCACTGGGGTAGATACAAGGTCATCAGGTGGCCCACAGTCCCACGTGGGACTCACAGTCTAAGTAAAAGGGAGTAAAATCGAATCCCCATTTTACAGATGGGATAACTGAGGCACAGAGAAGTGTTAGGCTGCATTTCCCATGGGGGACAGGGATTGTATCTGATATCTACCACAGCGCTTGGCATAATGCTTGGCACTTAGCTGTTTGAAGAAACAATGTGGGACAGTGAATAGAGCACAGGCCTGGGAACCGGCAAGACCTGGGTTCTACTCCCAGCTCTGCCACTTGTCTTCTGTGTGACCTAGGGCAAGTCACTTCATTTCTCTTTAAAATAGGGATTAAGACTGTTTGCCCTATGTGGGACAGGGTCTAGGTCCAACCCGATTAGCTTCTGTCTACCTCAGCATTTGCAACAGTGCTTTACACCTAGTAAGTGTTTAAATACCATCACCATTATTAGTATTATGAAGAGGACTAGGGGAAAGGGGGAAGGAGGACAAGGAGGAGAGGAAGGAGGAGGAGGAGAGGGAGGGGCAGGCTGAGCAGGAGCAGGTGATTTGTCCTCTCAAAGGAGTGGAGCTCTATTTCAGGGATTGAGGAGGTGATGGAAAAGGAAGCAGAGGGAGCTGTTATAAACGACCCACTCTAGGGTTTTGGGCAGGAATGGTAAGAAGGGGGTGTAGTGAGCAGCGGATGGGACTGTGGAGTACAGGGTGGGGGGTTTTCTTGTTGTTTAAACCTAGGGGAAGTTTGGGGCATATTTGAAATCAGTGGGGAAGGAATTGAATCGGCACAGAGGAACTGGGTGAAGATGCCAACCAGTCCTTAACTAGAAGAAAAGTGGATGCAAGTGTCCAGGTGGTGTGAAGGCAGAGCCATCTAAGGCAAAGTTTGAGGGGTTGGACTTCTAAATTAGGCAGGTGTGAGGTAGCTGGGAAGGATAATAATAATAATAATGGTAATGATAATAATGGCATTTGCTAAGTGCTTACTATGTGATGAGCATTGTTCTAAGCACTGGGGTAGATACAAGGTTATCAGGTGGTCCCACGTGGGGCTCACAGTCTTAATCCCCATTTTACAGATGAGGGAACTGAGGCACAGGGAAGTCAAGTGACTCGCCCAAAATCACACAGCAGACAAGCGGCGGAGCCGGGATTAGAACCCATGAACTCTGACTCTCAAGCCCGGGCTCTTTCCACTAAGCCACGCTGCTTCTCCGTAAGGGATGAGGGTGGATGTGGGGTGGGTGGGAAGATTTGGGGTCAGGGTAAGTCCAGTGGCTTCAGGGTCACTAGTCTTTGATGGTAGGAGGAGTATTTAGTACATACTTCCCAAGTGCACAGCATGGTATTAAGCACTGACAGTTGCCTCGGCGATAAGGAGGGAGTTGGGGGCACTGGAAGCTTAAGGCAGGAGTTAAAAGTCCAGAGGAGATGGTAAAGGCACTAGGCTTGGGAGTCCACGAGCCAGGGGAATCATTGTCGCTGAGCAGGAGAGAGAGAACAGTGTAATTCCTTCTCATCGGCTCTGAGATGGTTGAGGTGATCCTAGTGCCTGGATTCCCCCTAAAAGCACTCCATGGCATGAGTGGTCTGATAGTGCTCCATCGAGACCGATTAGTCCTCTAGACTGTAAGCTCGCTGTGGGCAGTAATCATGTCTGTTGTACTCTCTCAAGCGCTTAGTACAGTGTGCTGCACCCACCAGGTGCTCAGCAAATGCAATCTACTTGGTAGACCTGAGGCAGTTGTCTTCCAGCTTTCCATGTAATGCACTTTTCCTGTGCTCTGCTGTGTGGGAGTCAGAAGGATCCGAGTTCTAATTCCGGCCCTGGCACTTGTCAGCTGGGCGACCTTGGGCAAGTCACTTCATTTCTGCACCCTCTGCTTCTCTGATACTAACCTCCTCACTGTACCTCGTTCCCACCCGTCCCGCCGTCAACCCCCGGCCCACGTCCTCCCCCTGGCCTGGAATGCCCTCCCTCCGCATATCTGCCAAGCTAGCTCTCTTCCTCCCTTCAAAGCCCTACTGAGAGCTCACCTCCTCTAGGAGGCCTTCCCAGACTGAGCCCCCTTTTTCCTCTCTCCCCCGCGCCACCGCCCGGCCCTATCTCCTTCCCCTCCCCACAGCACCTGTATATATGTTTGTACAGATTTATTACTCTATTTATTTTACCTGTACCTATTTACTATTCTATTTATTTTGTTAATGATGTGCATCTAGCTTTACTTCTACTTATTCTGAGGACTTGACACCTGTCCACATGTTTTGTTGTCTGTCTCCCCCTTCTAGACTGTGAGCCTGTTGTTGGGTAGGGACTGTCTCTACGTGTTGCCAACTTGTACTTCCCAAGTGTTTAGTACAGTGCTCTGCACACAGTAAGCGCTCAATAAATACGATTGAATGAATGAATGAATGAATTTAAGTGCTTAGTACAGTGCTCTGCATACAGTAAGTACTCAATAAATACGATTGAATGAAGGAATGAATTTCTCTGGGCCTCAGTTCCCTCATCTGTAAAATGGGGATTGGGACTGTGGGACAGGGGCTGGGAAGAGCTTACCCAGCTCTCAAGACCATGCTTGACACACAGTAAGTGCTTAGCAGATACGATCATTGTTATCAGTCACCCCATCACGGCTCACTATTCAGCAGCTAAGTTTGAAGCTTATTGCGGGCAGGGAACTTGTCTACCAACTCCGTTATACTGGACTCTCCCAAACAATTAGAACAGTGTTCTGCATCCATCAAGCACTCAATAGATGTGCTTGAGAGAGCATGGGCCTGGGAGTCAGAAGGACCTGGTTTCTAACACCGGCTCTGCCCCATGTTCCCCTAGCCCGTAAGCTCGTTGTGGGCAGGGATGTGTCCCTTTATTGTTATAGCCAGCTCTCCCAAACACTAAATGCAGTGCGCTATAGACAGTAAATGCTCAGTAAATGTGATTGATTGACCGGCGTGATGACCGATTGAATATCCAGTGGGCTATCTTTTCTCCCTATGTATCCCACCCAGGAAAGTTGTATTTAGGTGAGCAGAGTTTCAGAGCTGTTAGAATGACAGCATTCTAAGAATTCCTGGTTTGTGATCCAGTCTCACCACTTGATGTCGGAGGGGTAACTGAAAGACAAGAGACTTTCTTTCTCGACGACTGTTCGAGTAAAAAGAAGCATTATGGTAGAGTCCAGGTAACACGGGTGCTGAATAGCAATAGCAGTGTTGTCGGTCTCCCCCTTGTAGACTGTGAGCCCATTGTTGGGTAGGGACTGTCTCTATTTGTTGCCTAATTGTACTTTCCAAGTGTACAGGGCTCTGCACACAGTAAGCGCTCAATAAATGCAATTGAATGAATGAATGAATTATGGTATTTATTAAGAGCTTCCTATGTGCCAAGCACTGTACTAAGTGCTGGGGTGGATACACGCAAATCGGGTTGGACACAGTCTCTGTCCCACGTGGGGTTCAGAGTCTCAATCCCCATTTTATAGATAAAGTAACAGGCCCAGAGAAGTGAAGCGACCTGCCCAAGGTCACACAGCAGATAAGTGACAGAGCTGGGATTAGAATCCATGACTTTCTGACTCCCAGGGCCCATGGTCCGTCCACTGTGCCATGCTCACAGATTAGGACTGGGAAGCCCCAGGTGGGACAGGGACCGTGTCAAACCTGATTTGGTTGAATCCACCCCGGCACTTAGTACAGTGCCTGGCATAGAGTAAGTTCTTAACAAATATGACAGTTATAATTATCATTATTGTTATTATCATCATCATCATTATTATCATCATGGTAGGGTAAGACGAGAGCTTGGCTCAACACGGTAGTAGTTTGGAGAGGAAAGGGTGGATTCTAGCAACACTTTGAAGGTTGAACTGACAGGAGTCAGTGAGGCACTGAATGAGAGAGAAGTTTAAGGGAACAGCAAGCTTACCCCAGGAACGAGGGTGGTGGCCTGTATAGTTAGGGGAAAGTCAGGGGAGGTGTCTGGATGGGAAGGTAAGATGTTCTGTTTTGGACATAGTAAGTTTGAGGTGTCAGCCTCCGCAGTACATCCAAGTAGAGATGTCTTTGAAGGCAGGAGGAAATGTGAGACTGCAGTGAGGGAGAGAGATCAGGACTGGAGATACCAATTTGGGAATCAACCTCATTGAGGCATAATTTTGATAATAGCGATGGTATTTGTTAAGTGCTTACTATGTGTCAAGCACCAGGGTAGATACATTACTCGAGAGTTGGCCTATCCTGCTGGATCGTAAGCTCCTTGAGGGCTGGAGCTCACCTGTGCTCAGTATAGTGACCCGCAGGCAACATGTCTGCAGGTGTTCCCGTTGGATTTATTTCCATCCTCCATATTACTCCCTCACAGAGATCTCCGCTCTCTTGACCCCATCCATCTTTCGGAGCGCCTCACACCCCACCTCGCCTCCCTCTCCTCTCTACCCAGTCTTGATGATCAGATTACTGCTCTCAACTCTACCCTTTCTACTCAGCTAGACTCACTCGCTCCCCTTTCCCTTCACCGCTCTCGTACCACTAACCCACAGCCCTGGATCACTGCCACTGTCCGCCTCCTTCGCTCTTATGCTCGAGCTGCCGAACGCTGCTGGCGAAAGTCTAAACACCATGCCAACCTCGTTCACTTCAAGTTTATCCTCTCCTGCCTTAACTCAGCCCTCTCCTCTTCCAGACAAAACTAATTCCCCTCCCTTATTGACACCCATGCCCATCATCCCCGCCAGCTCTTCCGTACATTTAACTCCCTTCTCAGGCCCCCAGTTCCTCCCGGGCCCTCCTCCTTCCCTCACCCCCAACGATCTGGCCTCCTACTTCATTAACAAAATTAAGTCCATCAGGTCCGACCTCCCCAAAGTCACCCCCCCCCACTTCTCCAACCCCCCAGCTCTCAACACTCTCTGCTACTCTCCCATCCTTCCCAGCAGTATCCTCAGAGGAGCTCTCCTCCCTCCTCTCAAGTGCTACTCCGGCCACCTGTGCTTCTGACCCCATTCCCTCTCATCTCATGATATCTCTCGCTCCATCCCTTCTCCCCTCCTTAACTTCCATCTTCAACCGCTCACTCTCCACTGGTTCCTTCCCCTCTGCCTTCAAACATGCCCATGACTCTCCCATCCTAAAAAAAAACCCTCTCTTGACCCCACCTCACCTTCTAGTTATCGCCCCATCTCCCTCCTACCATTCCTTTCCAAACTCCTTGAACGAGTTGTCTACACGCACTGCCTCGAATTCCTCAACACCAACTCTCTCCTCGACCCCCTCCAGTCTGGCTTCCGTCCCCTACATTCCACGGAAACTGCCCTCTCAAAGGTCACCAATGACCTCCTGCTTGCCAAATCCAACGGCTCCTATTCTATCCTAATCCTCCTCGACCTCTCAGCTGCCTTCGACACAGTGGGCCACCCCCTTCTCCTCAACACGCTATCTGACCTTGGCTTCACAGACTCCGTCCTCTCCTGGTTCTCCTCTTATCTCTCCGGTCGTTCATTCTCAGTCTCTTTTGCAGGCTCCTCCTCCCCCTCCCATCCCCTTTCTGTGGGGGTTCCCCAAGGTTCAGTGCTTGGTCCCCTTCTGTTCTCGAACTACACTCACTCCCTTGGTGACCTCACTCGCTCCCACGGCTTCAACTATCATCTCTACGCTGATGACACCCAGATCTACATCTCTGCCCCTGCTCTCTCCCCCTCTCTCCAGGCTCGCATCTCCTCCTGCCTTCAGGACATCTCCATCTGGATGTCTGCCCGCCACCTAAAACTCAACGTGTCCAAGACTGAACTCCTTGTCTTCCCTCCCAAACCCTGCCCTCTCCCTGACTTTCCCATCTCTGTTGACGGCACTACCATCCTTCCCGTCTCACAAGCCAACAACCTTGGTGTCATCCTCGACTCCGCTCTCTCATTCACCCCTCACATCCAAGCCGTCACCAGAACCTGCCGGTCTCAGCTCTGCAACATTGCCAAGATCCGCCCTTTCCTCTCCATCCAAACCGCTACCCTGCTCGTTCAAGCTCTCATCCTATCCCTTCTGGACTACTGCATCAGCCTTCTCTCTGATCTCCCATCCTCGTGTCTCTCCCCACTTCAATCCATACTTCATGCTGCTGCCCGGATTGTCTTTGTCCAGAGACACTCTGGGCATGTTACTCCCCTCCTCAAAAATCTCCAATGGCTACCAATCTGCGCATCAGGCAGAAACTCCTCACCCTCGGCTTCAAGGCTGTCCATCACCTCGCCCCCTCCTACCTCACCTCCCTTCTCTCCTTGTACAGCCCACCCCGCACCCTCCACTCCTCTGCCGCTGATCTCCTCACTGTGCCTCGTTCTCGCCTGTCCCGCCATTGACCCCCCCCCCCCCCGGCCCATGTCATCCCCCGGTACTGGAATGCCCTCCCTCTGCCCATCCGCCAAGCTAGCTCTCTTCCTCCCTTCAAGGCCCTACTGAGAGCTCCCCTCCTCCAGGAGGCCTTCCCTGACTGAGCCCCTTCCTTCCTCTCCCCCTCGTCCCCCTCTCCATCCCCCTCATCTTACCTCCTTCCCTTCCCCACAGCACCTGTATATATGTATATATGTTTGTACATATTTATTACTCTATTTATTTTACTTGTACATATCTATTCTATTTATTTTATTTTGTTAGTATGTTTGGTTTTGTTCTCTGTCTCCCCCTTTTAGACTGTGAGCCCACTGTGGGGTAGGGACTGTCTCTGTATGTTGCCAGCTTGTTCCTCCCAGGCGCTTAGTACAGTGCTCTGCACACAGTAAGTGCTCAATAAATACGATTGATTGATTGATTGGAGGCCTCATGGACGGATTGCTCTGCAATGAGGCCTGGACCGCAGATTCAACCCCCGACCCCCATTCCCCCATCCTCCGGCCTGAAACTCTTGCCCCATTAATCCTTATCTCATTTCTTCTTCTCCCTCTCCCTTTTGTGTCACCTTTGCCCACACTGTAGTGACCCTCTCAGCCCCGCAGCACTTATGTCCATAGCTATAATTTATCTATATTAATATATACCCCTCTAGACTGTAAGGTCATTGTGGGGAGGTGACAGGCCTACCAACTCTTGTTTATACTGTCATCTCCCCAGCTCTTTGTTTGGGGCTCTGCACACACTAAGTGATCAATGGAAACAATGATGGATTTCTCCTGCAGACACTCCCTGGCTCACTAACTCCGAGAGCAGGTGCCAAGAATTCCCTGTTAAATTACCTTAATTGGTATTTGTTAAGCACTTACTATGCGCAAGGCACCGCACGAAGCACTGGGGTAGATGCAAGCCGGTCAGGTGTCGGACACAGTCTTAATCCCCATTATACAGATGAGGGGAATGAGGCACAGAGAAGTGAAGTAACTTGTCCAAGGTAACCCAGCAGACCAGTGCGTGCCAAGCACTGTACTAAGCTGTGGCGTAGAGACAAGGTAATCGGGCCAGACACGGTCCCTGTCCCACATAGGGCTCCCAGTCTTTAACCCCCATTTTGCAGAGGAGGGTTAGAACTCATTCTCTTATTTTCCATTGAAATACTGGTTCAGAACCCTCAAGTTCACCAAAATCACATCAGTGGTGGACTTGCCAATTATGAACCCGTGTTTCAAGGGGAATGAGGTGTCATGTCCACCTCTGTAGTCTGTCTTAGAGTTCATTACAATGCTTGGCACATAGTAAGTGCTGATTCCTACTATTACCACTGTTAATGTCTTTTCAAGAAAGACCATGTCTGTGTTCGCTAGCGGGACTTTCATACAGTGAACTCTTGTATTCACGAATGATGCTAAAGAGAACCCTTCACTTTGAAAAATATTCCTAAAGTGACCAGAGGAATCTTTTGGTTGCAGTGTGTTTTTAGTTCAGAAAAGAATGAATTTCAAATCAACCCCCACTTCACTTGGGACTCCACCTGAGATTTCTGCAACACTTGTAGAGGCTACAGTTATGATGATTATTACTACTGTATTTAAGTGCTTACTATGTGCCAGGCACTGTACTAAGAGATGGATAAAAGGAAATCAGAGTGGACACAGTCCCTGTCCCACCTGGAGCTCACAGTCTCAATCCCCATTGTACAAATGAGGTAGCTGAGGCCCAGAGAAGTGAAGTGCCCAGCCCAAGGTCACACGGCAGACATGTGGCATGGTTGGGATTAGAACCCGGGTCCTGCTGACTCCCAGGCCCTATCCGCTAAGCCCCGCTGTTTCTCCTAGGCATTCTCCAATGGCTTGCTCTGACAGACAGGTCTCTCAATCAAAAAAAAGAAAAACAAATGAACCATACAGAACACTGCCCATTCCTTGTTTAACTCTGCAAGGAAAAGCACTACGCAAATGAATCAATCAGTCTTATTTATTGAGGGCTTACTGTGCTCTTGAGAGAGTACAACATCTATTCCCTGCCCACAACAAGCTTACCGTCTAGCCAAAATGTTTTTCAGTTCGCCACATTGCCAAGTGGTTTTGATAAATCTTTCCAAACCATGTTAAAACCAAAACAGATTTTGCTTGGACTATTCCTCAGAGAAGGACAGGTAAACTTGACACCTTATTTCTTTAGATAGAGCTCAACCTCTGTGGCTCACTTTGAAGACTGCTGTTCTAAATTGGCATTTTTATTACCAATTCATAGACGTACCACGATAAACACTTTGGTACCCCAACCCATAGTTCTTATGTAAATCTCCTTATACTCTACTTCCCCTTTCTGTCATTTATTTTAATGTCTGCCTCTTCCTGGAGACAAATCTTCTTGTGGGCAGGAGAATGATAATAATAATGACGATGGCATTTATTAAGCGCTTACTATGTGCAAAGCATTGGGGAGGTTACAAGGTGATCAGGTTGTTCCACGGGGGGCTCACAGTCTTAATCCCCATTTTACAGATGAGGTCACTGAGGCCCAGAGAAGTGAAGTGACTCGCCCAAAGTCACACAGCTGAAAATTGGCAGAGCCGGGATTTGAGCCCATGACCTCTGACTCCAAAGCCCATGCTCTTTCCACTGAGCCACGGATATTATTACTGTATAAAGAATAATAATAATAATACAGTTGCACGATGGTTCACATGGTGCCACACAGCTCTCCTGCCTCACCTTCCCCTCTCAACCCAGCGGTGTCCCCCACCGTCAGTCGATCCCCTGCTCCACAAACTGAGGTTCTCAAACTCTCGGCCACCGTCAAAGCTCTGGTCTTTGCTAACGATCCAGTCGGCTGCCTGAAGCCACTTTGCTTCAATTGTCGGTTTTCCTAAGTGGCTGGAGAGTTTGACGATCAGCTCCTTAACAGCCGTAATGCCACAACCAAACGCGAGACAGATGAGAAAGAGGCCCAGGGAGTAAGCAGGTGCTGCAGGATCGAAGTGCCAGCAGGTGGCGAAAGAGAGAGACGTGCGGCTTCCCTGAATCACCGTCTGGGAGAGAAGCAGCGCCGCCGAGTGGATAGAGCGCAGGCCTGAGGGTCAGAAGGACCGGGCTTCTAATCTGTGGCCTGCCGCTTGTTCGCTGAGTGACCTTGGGCAAGTCATTTCACTTCTCTGAGCCTCAGTTACCTCATCTCTAAAATAAGAATAGTAATGATGATGACGATGATGGTAATTGAGGTATTTGTTAGGCGCTTACTATATTCCAATCACTGGGGTAGAAACCAGGTAATCAGATCAGACACAGTCCCTGTCCCCCCTGGGGCCCACAGTCTTCATCCCCATTTTACAGATTCATTCATCGATTCATTCAATCGTATTTATTGAGCGGTTACTGTGTGCAGAGCACTGTACTAAGCGCATGGGAAGTCCAAGTTGGCAACATATAGAGACGGTCCCTACCCAATTCATTCATTCAATCGTATTTATTGAGCGCTTACTGTGTGCAGAGCACTGTACTAAGCGCTTGGGAAGTCCAAGTTGGCAACATATAGAGACGGTCCCTACCCAACAGCGGGTTCACAGTCTAGAAGGGGGGGACAGACAACAAAACAGACAACAGACACGGCTTCAACTATCATCTCTACGCTAATAACACCCAAATCTATATCTCTGCCCCTGCTCTCTCTCCCTCCCTCCAGGCTCGCATCTCCTCCTGCCTTCAGGACATCTCCATCTGGATGTCTGCCCGCCACCTCAAACTCAACATGTCCAAGACTGAACTCCTTGTCTTCCCTCCCAAATCCTGCCCTCTCCCTGACTTTCCCATCACTGTTGACGGCACTACCATCCTTCCCATCTCACAAACCCGCAACCTTGGTGTCATCCTCGACTCTGCTCTCTCGTTCACCCCTCACATCCAAGCCGTACCAAAACCTGCCGGTCTCACCTCTGCAACATCGCCAAGATCCACCCTTTCCTCTCCATCCAAACCACTACCCTGCTCGTTCAAGCTCTCATCCTATCCCGTCTGAATTACTGTATGAGCCTCCTCTCCGATCTCCCATCCTCCTGTCTCTCCCCACTTCAATCTATACTTCACACCGCTGCCCAGATCGTCTTCGTCCAGAAACGTTCTGATCATGTTACTCCCCTCCTCAAAAATCTCCAGTGGCTACCAATCAACCTACGCATCAGGCAGAAACTCCTCACCCTCGGCTTCAAGGCTATCCATCACCTCGCCCCCTCCTACCTCACCTCCCTTCTCTCCTTCTACAGCCCAGCCTGCACCCTCCGCTCCTCTGCCGCTAATGTCCTCACTGTGCCTCGTTCTCACCTGTCCCGCCATCGAACCCCGGCCCACATCATCCCCCTGGCCTGGAATGCCCTCCCTCCGCACATCCGCCAAGCTAGCTCTCTTCCTCCATTCAAGGCCCTACTGACAGCTCACCTCCTCCAGGAGGCCTTCCCAGACTGAGCCCCCTCCTTCCTCTCCCCCTCCTGCCCCTCTCCATCCCCCCACCTTACCTCCTTCCCGTCCCCACAACACCTGTATATATGTATGTATGTTTGTACGTATTTATTACTCTATTTATTTTACTTGTACATATTTACTCTTATTTTATTTTGTTAATATGTTTTGTTTTGTTCTCTGTCTCCCCCTTCTAGACTGTGAGCCCGCTGTTGGGTAGGGACCGTCTCTATATGTTGCCAACTTGGACTTCCCAAGCGCTTAGCACAGTGCTCTGCACACAGTAAGCGCTCAATAAATGCGATTGAATGAATGAATGAGCAAAACAAAACATTAACAAAATAAATAGAATAAATTCATTCATTCAGTCAGTCATATTTATTCATTCATTCATTCAGTTCCCTCATCTGTAAAATGGGGATTGAGATGTTACCGAGGGATTCATTTCCATCCTCCTGTCGACCTCACGGATGAATTGCTTGGCAATAAGGCCCGGACCAAAGATTCAACCCCCGACCTCCATTCCCCACCCTCCAGCATGAAACTCTTCTAATTCTCATCTCATTTCCTCTTCTCCCGCTCTCTTCTGTGTCACCTTTGCCCTCCCTTTATGGATCCCTCAGCCCCACACACTTATGTCCATATCTGCAATTTATCTATATTACTATCTACCCCTCTAGAGACTGTAAGGTCATTATGGGCAGGTCTACCAACTCTGTTTATATTGACCTCTCCCCAGTTCTTTGTACAGTGTGCTTGCTGCACACACTAAGTGCTCAATAGAGTCAATCAATCAATCAGTCAGTCGTATTTATTGAGTGCTTACTGTGTGCAGAGCACTGTACTAAGCGTTTGGGAAGTACAAGTTGGCAACATATAGAGACAGTCCCTACCCAACAGTGGGCTCACAGTCTAAAAGGGGAAGACAGAGAACAAAACCAAACATACTAACAAAATAAAATAAATAGAATAGATGTGTACAAGTAAAATAAATAAATAAGTAGAGTAATAAATATGTACAAACATACAGGTGCTGTGGGGAAGGGAAGGAGGTAAGATGGGGGGGTTGGAGAGGGGGATGAGGGGGAGAGGAAGGAAGGGGCTCAGTCTGGGAAGGCCTCCTGGAGTAGGTGAGCTCTCAGTAGGGCCTTGAAGGGAGGAAGAGAGCTAGCTTGGCGGATTGGCAGAGGGAGGGCATTCCAGGCCAGGGGGAGGACGTGGGCCGGGAGTCGATGGCGGGACAGGCGAGAACGAGGTACGGTGAGGAGATCAGCGGCAGAGGAGCGAAGGGTGCGGGGTGGGCTGTAGAAGGAGAGAAGGGAGGTGAGGTAGGAGGGGGCGAGGTGATGGAGAGCCTTGAAGCCCAGGGTGAGGAGTTTCTGCCTGATGCGCAGATTGATTGGTAGCCACTGGAGATTTTTGAGGAGGGGAGTAACATGCCCAGAGTGTTTCTGGACAAAGACAATCCGGGCAGCAGCATGAAGTATGGATTGAAGTGGGGAGAGACACGAGGATGGGAGATCAGAGAGAAGGCTGATGCAGTAGTCTAGACAGGATAGGATGAGAGCTTGAACGAGCAGAGTAGCGGTATGGGTGGAGAGGAAAGGGCGAATCTTGGCAATGTTGCGGAGCTGAGACCGGCAGGTTTTGGTGACGGCTTGGATTTGAGGGGTGAATGAGGGTGGAGTCGAGGATGACACCAAGGTTGCGGGCTTGTGAGACGGGAAAGGTGGTAGTGCCGTCAACAGAGATGGGAAAGTCAGGGAGAGGGCAGGGTTTGGGAGGGAAGACAAGGAGTTCAATAGAAGCAATGATGGATTTCTCCAGCAGACACTTCCTGGCTCACTAACTCTGAGAGCAGGTGACAGTAACTCTCTGTTGCTGCCAACACCAGCAGCTCACCAGGGTTTGTGCTTCTGTTGTTTCAGCAGAGTAGTGAGCACTGGGAATGGGGGTTAATCGGAAGATGAGGAGGAGCAGCAGCGATTTTTTTTAGGTGGTATTTGTTTAGCGCTTACTATGTGCAAGGCACCGTATGAAGCACTGGGGCAGATACAAGCTGGTCAGGTTGGACGCAGTCCCTGTCCCACATGGGGCTCACAGTCTCAATCCCAGTTTTACAGATGAGGGGACTGGGGCACAGAGAAGTGGAGTGACTTGCCCGAGGTAACACGGCAGACCAGTGCGTGCCAAGCACTGTACTAATGGGTGTGGTGGTCACAAGGTAATCGGGTTGGGCACAGACCCCATTCATAATAGTGCTCTTAAGTCTTAACCCCCATGCTACAGAGGAAGATTAGTCCTCATTCTCTTATTTCTCACTGAAACACTGGTTCCCTACTACTACTTTTGTGCTCACCAAAATCACATCATTGGTGAACTTTGCAATTATCAACCAGTGTTTCAATGGGAATGAGGTCATTTCCACCTGTGTAGTCCTTCCTAGCACTCAGAAAAGTGCTTGGCATATCGGAAGTGCTTATTCCTGCTATTACCTCTCTTAATGTCTTCTCAAGAAAGACCATATCTGTCTTCACAGAAAGACTTTTATACAGTGAGCGCTTGTATTTATGAATGTCTCTACAAAGAACCCTTCACTCTGAAAAATATGGGGCTCACAGATGAGGGAACCGAGACACAGAAAGGTGAAGTGACATGCCTAAGTTCACACAATGGGCAAGCAGCAGCGCTGGGATTAGAATCCAGGTCCCTCTGACTCCCAGGCTCTGGCTCTATCCATTAGGCCACGCTGCTTCTGTATTTCTTACACTGGCATTTTCCATGTATTATAGAATGCCCTGGCTTGACCTATATGGAGTTTGATTCAATCTCTCCTACGGTGCTTGATTCAATCTTTTCTTGTCCCAAAGGTTTCCTGGGTTATCCATATGCGTGGTCTCAACACTCATCTGTTACAACTGTCTTTGATCTGTAATTCTACCTTTGGTCTACTATCTGCGTCCAAGTAGATTCTTCAGTGGGAGATTGAAATTTACTACTACTCCTTTCACATTTAGGAGGTCTTTGAAACCTTCCAGTTGTCCATTTCAAATTTAAGTGTAACCGGTGTTTCAAACCTATAGATTTATTCTTGCCATATTTTCTGCCAAGGTAACCGTGAAGACGATAATGATGACGCTAGTGACAATAATAATAACTGTAGCATCTGTTAAGCGCTTACAGTGTGCCAAGTACTGTTCTAAGCGCTGGAGTAGATACAAGCTAATCGGGTTGGACACGGTCCACATCCCACATGGGGCTCACGGCCCTAATGCCCATTTTACAGATGAGGGATCCGAGTCACAGAGAAGTGAAGCGATTTGCTCAAGGTCCCACAGCAGACATGTGGCAAGAGTCAGGATTAGAACCCATGACCTTCTGACTCCCAGGCCTGGGTTCTATCCACTTGGCCATGCTCTGGAAGTCCAGCCCGAACAGCTCTAGGGGAACCAGTGCTCCCCTTGCCCCCGAAACGCAGCCCAGGACCCAGGGGTGGCATGTTCCCTGTGGTCTGTGGGCAGCCATGGTTGGGCCAACTGACCCAGAGCGTCTTGGCTTAAAGCAAGAGGAATTTTCATTTCCTCTTATCGGTCGATCACTGAGCGCTTATTACGTGGAGAGCACTGTACTATGGCCCTTCTCAGGATCACGCCTAAAGAGTTCAGAACTCTACCGGTCTCTATTATCAGAGGAAGAGTCAAGCAGAGGCATACCATTCCATTCCTAGCTTGGGCTGTGGCTAGCGAGTGGAAAGCAATCTGCTACAAGTCAAAACTCACCTGTGCCGGGCAGCAGCGGCATGGGAGAGAGTTGAGGGCGGAGACTCAAGTTTACTGTGCGAAAGGTGGCAATGGTAAACCCCTTCCATATTTTTACGAAGAAAACTCTAGGAATATACTACCAGAATGATTGCAGATGGATAAGGGGCGTTCTGGGAGAGACGTGTCCCTGGTGTCGCTATGGGTCGGAGATGATGATGATGATGATGAAGAAGATATTTATTAAGCCCTAACTATGGGCCAAGCATTGTTCTAGGCACTGAGGTAGATACAAGATAATGAGGCTGTCCCATGTGGGGCCCACAGTCTTCATCCCCATTTTACAGATGAGCTAACTGGGGCAGAGAGAAGTTAAGTGACTTACCTAAGGTCACACAGCAGACAAGTAACTCGACAGCTTAAGGCAACTGTACTGTGGCTTGGGAGAGTACCTGGAGCCCTGCCCTGGTTCGTACCCTCTGCTCTGGGTGGGGCAGGGGCCCTCTGCCTCCCCGAATCACAACCCTGTGGAACACTCTCTCTCTGTCTCTTTCTCTGCCTCCCTTTCTTCTGTCTGTATCTCTATCGATCTCTTCTCTCTGTGTCTGTCTCTCTTCTCTCTCTCCCTTTCTCTCCCCCACCCCCACCCCCGCACCCACCGCCACCCTGATCCCAGGGCTCTGCATCCTGGGGAGGGGATTGCTTTTGGTGCCGGCCCCATTGGTCAGGAGCTCTGGCTTGGTGGGACAACGGGGCCCTCCCTGCCAATACAACCTTCACATACCAGGCCAATGACTTCACTTCCTCCTCCTCCTCCTCCTCCTCCCTTGGCTTTCACGGGCTCCCCTATCCTGCCAGCTCTCTGGCCAAGCTCCAGGTAAGGCACAGGTGGGTTCCTCATGAACCAACCAGTTGGAGCATGGGCTGGGTAATCCACCCTGCCCCCTTCTTGCCCCCACCACAGCTTCTGCCCTTCCCAGTCCCCCAAGGTCTTCTGGGGGTCCAAGCAGAGCCCAGGCCTGGGAATGAGAAGGACCTGGGTTTTAATCCCGACTCCAGCACATGTCTGCTGTGGGAACTGGGGCAAGTTGCTTCACTTCTCTGGGCCTCTGTTCCCTCATCTGGGAAATGGAGATAAAGAGTGTGAACCCCATGTGGGACGGGGACTGGACCCAACCTACTTAACTTGTGTCTACTCCAGCACTTAGAATAATGTTTGGCACATAGTTAAATGCTTAAGAATTTAATTTAATTTAAATGCTTCCCATCTCTGTTGACGGCACTACCATCCTTCCCGTCTCACAAGCCCGCAACCTTGGTGTCATCCTCGACTCCGCTCTCTCATTCACCCCTCACATCCAAGCCGTCACCAAAACCTGCCGGTCTCAGCTCCGCAACATTGCCAAGATCCGCCCTTTCCTCTCCATCCAAACCACTACCCTGCTTGTTCAAGCTCTCATCCTATCCCGTCTGGACTACTGCACCAGCCTTCTCTCTGATATCCCATCCTCCTGTCTCTCCCCATTTCAATCCATACTTCATGCTGCTGCCCGGATTGTCTTTGTCCAGAAACGCTCTGGGCATGTTACTCCCCTCCTCAAAAATCTCCAGTGGCTATCAATCAATCTGCGCATCAGGCAGAAACTCCTCACCCTGGGCTTCAAGGCTCTCCACCTCGCCCCCTCCTACCTCACCTCTCACCTCCCTTCTCTCCTTCTACAGCCCACCCCGCACCCTCTGCTCCTCTGCCGCTAATCTCCTCACCATGCCTCGTTCTCGCCTGTCCCGCCATCGACCCCTGGCCCACGTCATCCCCCTGGCCTGGAATGCCCTCCCTCTGCCCATCCGCCAAGCTAGCTCTCTTCCTCCCTTCAAGGCCCTACTGAGAGCTCGCCTCCTCGAGGAGGCTTTCCCATACTGAGCCCCTTCCTTCCTCTCCCCCTCGTCATCCCCCTCATCTTACCTCCTTCCCTTCCCCACAGCACCTTGTATATATGTTTGTACATATTTATTACTCGATTTATTTATTTATTTATTTTACTTGTACATATCTATTCTATTTATTTTATTTTGTTAGTATGTTTGGTTTTGTTCTCTGTCTCCCCCCTTTAGACTGTGAGCCCACTGTTGGGTAGGGACTGCCTCTATATGTTGCCAACTTGTACTTCCCAAGCGCTTAGTACAGTGCTCTGCACACAGTAAGCGCTCAATAAATACGATTGATTAAGAAGTACCATTGTTATTGTTGTTATTATTATTATCCTGAGAGAAGTTCAGGGTAGGGCGCTCGGCTCTCTGGGAATCTCCCCTGATCCTCCCAGAACCCCACAGGGCCTGCATGGAAACCGTCCTTTCCCACATCCTTGAGAGCATGCAATTTCACCCCAGAAAGGTCCACATTTGGCTGGGAAGCTCATCTTGAGCTGGTCACTCCCGGCTAACCGGGCAAGGCACCTACCCCCATCCCTCTCAGGACTGCCAGAAACGCCTGATTCATCTGAGTAAGAGAGACTTTGGGTCTGTAGCAGACTGGGAGTCTGAAGGTCATGGGTTCCAAACCTGGCTATGACACGTGTCTGCTGTGTGACCTTGGGCAAATCATTTGACTTCTCTGTGCCTCGGTTACCCCATCTGTAAAATGGGGATTGAGACCGTGAGTCTTACGTGGGACAGGGACTGCGTCCAACCTGATTGCCTTGTATCTACCCCAAGCTTAGTTCAGCACCTGGCACGTAGTAAGTGCTTAACTAATACCATAAAAAAATGCAAACCTGTTCTCCCTCCCTCTTAGACTTGTGAGTCCAACATGGGCAGGGACCGTATCTGATCTGGCTGTCCATTATCTATCCCAGCACTTAGCACAGTGCTTGGCACACAGTAGTGGTAGTAATAATCATAGAATTTGTTAAGCGCTTACTGTGTGTAGAGCACTGAACTAAACACTAAACTAAACTAAGAGAAGCAGCGTGGCTCAGTGGAAAGAGTACGGGCTTTGGAGTCAGAGGTCGTGGGTTCAAATCCCAGCTCTGCCAATTGTCAGCTGTGTGACTTTGGGCAAGTCAGTTCACTTCTCTGGGCCTCAATTACCTCATCTGTAAAATGGGGATTAAGACTGAGCCCCCCGTGGGACAACCTGATCACCTTGTAACCTCCCGAGTGCTTTGCACATAGTAAGTGCTTAATAAATGCCATCATTATTATTATTAAACACTGAGCGAGGAGAGAACTAGTGGGTGGGAACTAGTCACAGTTCCTATGCCTTGGGCGGCTCACAATCTATAGTAAGCGCATATGAAATACCTCAGTTACTACAGGGGAAAATTTGAATTTTCCTTCTTCCCCTTAGACTTGGAGCCCCATAAGGACAGAGGCCTTTTCTTTCTAAGCCCTCCTTTCCTATTCTCCCACTCCCGTCTGCGTCACCCTGACTTGCTTCCTTTATTCATCCCTCCCACCCTCCCCTTCCAGCCCCGCAGCACTTTTGTCCATATCAGTCATTTATTTATTTCTTTTACTATCTGTCTCCCCTTCTCAACTGTAAGCTCGCTTTGGGCAGGGAATGTGTCTGTTGTTATGCTGTCCTCTCCCAAGCACTTAATACAGTGCTCTGCACACACTAAGTGCTCAATAAATATGATGGACTGACTGCTGGGGTTTGGATTTCCATCTGATTATGCCATGAGTACTACCTACCCCAGTGCCCGGTAGAGCACTTGGTGCTAAGTAAGTGCTTCATAAATGTTATAGTGATCATGAACACACTGCACAAAGGCAAGATTCCAAAGGGAAAAGGCCGGCGAAGGTGGCATTGGATCGGAGACCGTTTCTTCCCAATAGAGTCAATTAGGGACAGGGACGGTGGGTGGCTGGGGCAGTTCATGACTCAGCTTTACGGACGAAACAACCCTCATGGCCTAGTGGATGGAGCATGGGCCTGGGAATCAGAAGGCCATGGGTTCTAATCCCAGGTCCTCCACTTGCCTGCTGTGTGACCTTTGGCAGGTCACTTCACTTCCCTGGGCCTTAGTTACCTCATCTGTAAAATGGGGATCGAGCCTGTGAGCCCCACGTGGGACAGGAACTGAACCAGTTGATCTTGTTTCTTGTTACAGTGCCTGGCACATAGTAAGCACTTAACAAATACTATCATTATTATTATTATGAATAGTAATAACAACCCACGATATTCAGTTTCTCAGACAGAAAAACACTGATCGCAAAGGATCCTGCTTCTGTTAAGCCCTCAACCCAGAGGCAGTGAGATCTCTGACACTATGGAAGCCCTCAGCCTAGGGTTCTTGAGAATTTCCTCCCGCGGGATGATCGGTCCAGTTGTTCAGGGCCTTAAGGGGCCGGCCCAGCCGGGGCGTTCCCCAACCAAACGGTCTTCTGCCGGGAGTATCCCACTGCCTCCCTTCCCTTCAGAGGCCAGCGAGCAGCCAAGTAGGGGCTGAGAGCCACCTGGGCATCCCCTGGGTCGGTGGCCTCGGTGGACTCAGTTGCCCTTACCCAGAAGGGCAAGCAGCAGCAGCCACGGGCATTTCCCCCCAGCCTTTCCACTCTGCTGCTGGTTGAGCATTACTTCCAGCTGCTTCTGGGCCAATGACAGTCCATTGTCTTCTGCTCTTAGAAGACATCTTGCCCTGACCCCGGCGGGGGTCGGGGGGGAGTGGGGGCAGAGTGTCAACATTTAGGTCTTCCCTTGGAGACAGTGTCTGGCTCACCTGTGATTCTGGGAAGCGAAATGCCTAAGGGCATTCGATGGAATCAGGTTGTTAGTGAGGACTGAGGCAGTGCTTTCCCCTGCTGAGAAGCCAGAAACTGGATGGAACACGGGCCTGGGAGTCAGAAGGACCTGTGTTCTAGTCCCAGCTCTGCCACTGGTCTGTTGCGGGACCTTGGGGAAGTCACTTACCTTCTCTGTGCCTCAGTTACCTCATCTGTAATTTGGGGACTGTGAACCCCATGTGGGACATGTACTGTGACCAACCTGGAAGTTTGAATCAACCCCAGTGCCAGGTCCTTCCGACTCCCAGGCCTGTGCTCTATCCACTTGACTACGCTGCTTCTGGTAGAGAGATTTTTCTGGTGCTCTGGTGCCCCCAGCGAAAAAGAGCAGTACGCACCGGTGGGACTATAGAGATCTCATCTTATGTGACCCTGGGGCATTTTTTTTGCCCAAAGAGACGAGCGTTGTTCTCTCTCCTCCTTCTTAACCAACCGATCTTCCCAAAAGTTGCTGCCCAAATACAGTTACCCACTTTCTGATTGCTGCCTGCCAAGCTGACCTGTCTCCCAGCCACACGATGCCCTCCCCTCAAAAGCCTCCATGTCACTGTGGCCCATGAAGCCCCCCCAACTCCATCATGGGCACCCCCTCCCTTCATCCTCACCCTGTCCCCCGCCCTCTCCTGCCTCCTCCTCATCTCATGTCATCCCCATTTGATAGATGAGGGAACCGAGGCAGAGAAATGTAGTGACTTGCCCTAGGTCGCACAGCAGGCAAGTGGATAGCGCACGGACCTGGGAGTCAGAAGGACCTGGGTTGTAATCCCGGCTCGGCCACCTGTTGGCTGTTTTATCTTGGGCGAGTCACTTCACTACTCTGGGCCTCAGTTCCCTCATCTGTAAAATGGGGATTAAGACCGGGAGCTCCCCGTGGGACAGGGACTGCGTTCAAGCCCCTGCCTGTATCCACACCAGCGCTTAGTGTGGTCCCTGGCCCATTGTAAGTGTTGAACAAATACCACCATATTTATTATTATTGTTATGGGGATCAAGATGATGAGCCCCTTGTGGGACAGGGACCATGTCCAACCTTCGAAGGTGAGAAGGAGGTAGTGTAACTGGGAGAGGAGGAGCATGCTGACCTCTCAATTTTCCTGGGAGACGGGGGCAGTAGAAAATAGAGGAGGCCCCCTTGGGGGAGGGCAGCAGGGCAGGAAGCGTCATCTGGAGGGTGCCAAACCTTGGTGATAATACTAATGATAACGGTGGTATTCAATGCTTACTTTGTGCCAGGTGCTGTACTAAGCACTGGGGTAGATACAAGCTAACTGGGGGTTGGACACAGTCCCTGCCCCACATAGGGCTCACTGTCTCAATTCCCGTTTTCCAGATGAGGGAACCGAGGCCCAGATAAGTGAAGTGACTTGCCCAAGGTCACCCAGCAGACAAGTGGAACGCTAGTCCTTCTGATTCCCAGGCCTGGGCCACTAGGCCGTATTGATTAAGCACTTACTGTGTGCCAAGCACCGGGAGGCGGTGTGACCCCATGGATAGAGCACGGGCCTGGGTTCTAATCCCAGTTCCACTGTTTGCCTGCTTTGTGACCTTGGGCCAGTCACTGAGCCTCAGTTTCCTCAACTGCTAAACAATAATAATTATAATAGTCACAATAACTGGCATTCGTTAAGCGTTTACTATATGCCGGATGCTGTACCTAAGCACTGGAGCAGAAGCAGGCAAATAGGATTGGATGCAGTCCGTGTCCCACTCGTGGGGCTCACGGTCTTAATCCCTATTTTACGGGTGAGGGAACTGAGGCCAAGAGAAGTGAAATGACTTGCCCAGGGTCACCCAGCAGACAAGTGGCAGAGCTAGGATTAGGATCCAGTCCTTCTGACTCCCAGGCCCGTGCTGCAAAATGGGGATCCAGTGCTTGTTCGCCCTCCTACTTGCCTGACACATAGAAAGCTCTTAACGAATGTGGTCAAAATAGCACCGTGCCAAGCCCTCGAAATAAATACCTGAATGAGATGACAGTCCCTGACCCCCAGGGGGCGCCGGTGACAGACAGCTTGGGACCCATGAAAACTAAAAAGCCAGGGGCCAGAGAAGGGAGGGCAGCGATTACTGCAACCAGAATAACAGGGTGCGTGACTACAGGAGAAGAGTTTCAGGTTCCCCCCAGCTCAGAGTCCACAGTCACTACGCCCACAGCAGCCACCTCGGCAGCCGCCGCAACTGCTGGAGCAACTTCACCCACGGGAGCAACTCCACTTAAAAAGATTCCAAGAATTCCTCCCACACTTTACTTCCCCGAAGAAAATGATCTTCTAGAGAATGTCCTGGGATCATCTTCCATATTACTTGCTACTTACCTCCCATCCTACCTTTCCTCGCTGCTCTTCGGCTACAACCCACCCCGCACACTTGGTTGCTCTAATGCCAACCTTCTCAGTGGACCTCGTTCTCGTCTGCCTCGCAGCTGGCCTTCCTCCACGTCCTACCACTGGCCTGGGACGCCCTCCCTCTTTCATATCTGATATGATCAGGGAATCCAGTCTGATATTGTAAGAGAATCATAAAACACTTTTTTTTTAGTGGTACTTGTTAGTCAAGCGTATGGCTTCAACTATCATCTCTACGCTGATGACACCCAGATCTACATCTCTGCCCCTGCTCTCTCCCCCTCTCTCCAGGCTCACATCTCCTCCTGCCTTCAGGACATCTCCATCTGGATGTCTCCCCTCCACCTTAAATTCAGCATGTCCAAGACTGAACTCCTTGTCTTCCCTCCCAAACCCTGCCCTCTCCCTGACTTTCCCATCTCTGTTGACAGCGCTACCATCCTTCCCGTCTCACAAGCCCGCAACCTTGGTGTCATCCTCGACTCCGCTGTCTCGTTCACCCCTCACATCCAAGCTGTCACCAAAACCTGCCAGTCTCAGCTCCGCAACATTGCCAAGATCCACCCTTTCCTCTCCATCCATATCGCTATCCTGCTCGTTTAAGCTCTCATCCTATCCCGTCTGGACTACTGCATCAGCCTTCTCTCTGATCTCCCATCCTCGTGTCTCTCCCCACTTCAATCCATACTTCATGCTGCTGCCCGGATTGTCTTTGTCCAGAAACGCTCTGGGCATGTTACTCCCCTCCTCAAAAATCTCCAATGGCTACCAATCTGCGCATCAGGCAGAAACTCCTTACCCTGGGCTTCAAGGCTCTCCATCACCTCGCCCCCTCCTACCTCACCTCCCTTCTCTCCTTCTACAGCCCACCCCACACCCTCCGCTCCTCTGCCGCTAATCTCCTCACTGTACCTCGTTCTCGCCTGTCCCGCCATCGACCCCCGGCCCACGTCATCCCCCGGGCCTGGAATGCCCTCCCCCTCAGCCCATCCACCAAGCTAGCTCTCTTCCTCCCTTCAAGGCCCTACTGAGAGCTCACCTCCTCCAGGAGGCCTTCCCAGACTGAGCCCCTTCCTTCCTCTCCCCCTCGTCACCCCTTCATCCCCCCATCTTACCTCCTTCCCTTCCCCACAGCACCTGTATATATGTATATATGTTTGTACATATTTATTACTCGATTTGTTGTTGCCAATTTGTTGCCAATTTGTACTTCCCAAGCGCTTAGTACAGTGCTCTGCACATAGTAAGCGCTCAATAAATATGATTGATGATGATGATGATGATTTATTTATTTATTTATTTTGCTTGCACATATCTATTCTATTTATTTTATTTTGTTAGTATGTTTGGTTTTGTTCTCTGTCTCCCCCTCTTAGACTCCCCCTCTTAGACTGTGAGCCCACTGTTGGGTAGGGACTGTCTCTATATGTTGCCAACTTGTACTTCCCAAGCGCTTAGTACAGTGCTCTGCACACAGTAAGCGCTCAATAAATACGATTGATTGATTGATTGATTATTGAGTGCCTACTGTGTGCAGAACCCTGTGTTAAGCCCTTTGGAAAGTACAACATAACGATAAACAGGCACATTCCCTGTCCCCAACGAGCTTACAGTCTAGTTAAGGACTTCCTATGTGTCAAGCACAGAACTCGGTGCTGAGGTAGATACAAGCTAGCCAGGTTGGGCGAGGTTCATCCCACAGGGGGCTCACGGTCTTAAAGCCCCATTTTACAGATGAGGGAAATGAGGGCCAGAGAATAAAGGGACTTGCCCAAGGTCACACTCTGGATGCTTTGTCCCAGTGAAGTTTCATCAAAACTTGAGCCTGCAAACCTTCCCAGTTGATGAGGAATCTGGCCAGGGAGAGAACCTTCTGGGTGGGTTGATTCCTACCCAGAAGTCCAGTCCAGGTCACGGAAGACCGGTCGGTTGGACCTTTCCTCAGCTGGCCACAGTGAGGGAGGACGACTCACATGGATTCCCCAAATATTGGCAGACTGATCTTCGAACACTGTGAAATTCCCGATGATTTCAAAGAAGCTCGCAGAAAGAACCTGGGCCTTGGAGTCAGAGGGCCTGAATTCTAATTCTGGCCTCTGCCACTTGATTGCTGTGTGACCTTGGGTAAGTCACTTCACTACTCTGGGCCTCCATTTCCTCAACTGCAAAACTGGGATTTGATACCTGTTCTCTCTCCTACTTAGACCGTGAGACCCAAGAGATACAGGGACTTTGCATCTGCTCCCATTTCCTTCTCAACTCACAGGAGCTGTCTATCAGGGTCTCTATCCTGTTTTTCTCTGAGAAGCAAAGTGTGTGGACTCCTACCTGAGGTCAAGGAAGCAGGGGTGTGGGCGGGGAGGACAAAAGGCAGGTATTGTACTAGAAATTGCACTCTATCTACTGTGCGGATCTGCACCTTCAATCGATCAGTTGGGTTGATGGAGCTCTTGCTGTGTGCAGAGCACTGAACTAAGCCCTTGGGAGAGTACAGTATGACAGACACATTCCCTCCCCACGATAAGATTAATATTAATGATAATGTTGGTATTTGTTAAGTGCTTACTATGTGCCAAGCACTGTTCTAGGCACTGGCACTGTTCTAAGCGCTCACCTTATGGGGGGGGGGGGGAGCGGCGGGGGGGGGGGACTGGAGTTCCTGGAGTAACAGAACTGGGGGTGCAGGTGGGAGGACAAAGCAGGTTTTCTTTTCTAGAAATGGAATTCTATACAGTGTGTAGTTCTGTCCCTCCAGTGTGTGGAGAACAAGCCCCTTCTAGGGATGTGAGGAAGGGATGGGTAAGTGTTTGTAGGGCAGAGTGTGGCAGTCAGCGTAGCTGCAGATCCACTTAACCATGTTGGGCCGGGAGGGGGCAGGGAGAGTGGTCAAAAGTGTTGGCAAAACTAGGTTGTCTGTGCTCCCCCCCGCCGCCTTTTCCTGCCTCCCCCCCTCCCCTTTCCACACCCAACTTTGAGCACTAGTTTTCCTTTCAACAGATGTGGTCCCGGTCAGACGCTTAGGATCACCGGTTTAGGTGTCTCAAGACCAGGGTTCAGAAGTCGACATGTCCACGGGCTGGGACCAGAGGATAAGTTCCAGTGCCACTTCACTCCGATGAGACCGAGGTTCTTCTACCCATCCCCAGAGGAGGACTGAGTGAGTCCCGAGGTCCCCCTTCCCGTAATAGCATATCCAGGCTGCTCAAAGCCCTCCAGCCAAAATCCCCTGGAAGCACACAGCTCAGGGCAGGATGGCCTAGGGGAGAATCTAGCTACTACTCATTTTAAGAAAAACTGCTCAATGCACCTCTCCAGCCTTGAGGCGCATCTTTCTAATGTGGACAGAGGTCAATGCCCAGACATGCCCTGCTGTCAAGATGGAGTCTTGGGTGGCACAGTCCTCCAAAGGTTTGGGGTGTGTGTGTGTGTGTGTGTGTGTGTGTGTGTGTGTGTGTGTGTGTGTGTGTGTGTGTGTGTGTGTGTGTGTGTGTGTGTGTGTGTGTGTGTGTGTGTGTGTGTGTGTGTTTATGGGTGTGTGTATGAGAGGCTAGCAAAGTTTTGGTTCAACCCACACTTCATTCATCCATTCAATCGTACTTATAACAATAGTAATAATAATGTTATTTGTTAAGTGCTTACTATGAGCCAAGCACTGGTCTAAGCAAGGGGTAGGTACATGGTCATCAGGTAGTCCCACCAGAGGCTCACAGTCTCAATCCCCATTTTGCAGATGAGGTAACCGAGGCACAGAGAAGTTAAGTGGCTTGACTTAAGGTCACACAGCTTCCAAGTGGCAGAGCCAGGATTAGAACCCAAGTCCTCTGACATCCAAGCCTGTGCTCTTTCCACTAAGCCATAGAGCACTTACTGTGAGCAGAGAACTGTACTAAGCGCTTGGGAAAGTACAGTACAGCAAAAAAGAGAGACGATCCCTGCCCACAGCTAGCTTCCAGTCTAGAGGAGGAGACAGGTACTAATACAAGTAAAAAGGCATCAGGACATCAATACAAGTAAACAGGCATCAATTCAAAAAATACGATTACAGATATAATTAACAAAATCATTCATTCAGTCAGTCATATTGATTGAGCGCTTACTGTGTGCAGAGCACTGTACTGAGCGCTATATGTTGCCGACTTGTAGTTCCCAAGCGCTTAATACAGTGCTCTGCACACAGTAAGCGTTCAATAAATACAATTGAATGAATGAATGAATGAATGAATGACCAGGGCCGAGAAGAGGGGGAGAGCAGGGCAGGGAGGCACATGTGACCAAAGCTGGGAGGCAGAGGGGGACCAGGGCTGGGAGGCAGAGGGTTTACTGAGTCGGGAGATGGGGGACCAGGGCCGAGATTTGGGGTGGGGGTTGGGGACCAGGGCCAGGAGGCAGAGGGGGACAAGGGCGGGAGGCGGAGAGGGACCAGGGCCGGAGGCAGAGGGCTACCTGGTCCGGGAGACAGGCGGACCAGGGCAGGGAAGAAGAGGGGTACCTGGGCCGGGGGATGGGGGACCAGGGCCGGGAGGCAGAGGGCAGGACCAAGGCAGGGAAGCAGAGGGGGACCAGGGCCAGGAGACAGAGGGGTACCTGGGCCGGGATACAGGGGGACCAGGGCAGGGAGGCAGAGGGGTCCCAGGGCCGGATGGCAGAGGGGCACCTGGGCCAGAAGGCAGTGGGGTATCTGGGCCGGGAGACAGGGGGACCAGGGCAGGAAAGCAGAGGAGTACCTGGGCCGGGAGATGGGGACCAGGACCGGGAAGCAGAGGGGTCCAGGGCCAGGAGGAATAGGGGTACCTGGGCCGGGAGACAGAGGGGCACCAGGGCCGAGAGGCAGAGGGGTCCCAGGGCCGGATGGCAGAGGGGCACCTGGGCCAGAAGGCAGTGGGGTATCTGGGCCGGGAGACAGGGGGACGGGCAGGGAGGCATAGGAGGACCAGGGCTGGGAGGCAGAGGGGGATCGGGACTGAGACGCAGTGGGGACCGGGGCAGGGAGGCATAGGAGGACCAGGGCTGGGAGGCAGAGGGGGATCTTTTAGACTGTGATCCCACTGTTGGGTAGGGACTGTCTCTATATGTTGCCAACTTGTGCTTCCCAAGCGCTTAGTACAGTGCTCTGCACACAGTAAGCGCTCAATAAATACGATTGATTGATTGATTGATCACGACTGAGACGCAGTGGGGACCGGGGCAGGGAGACATAGGAGGACCGGGGCAGGGAGACATAGGAGGACCAGGGCAGGGAGTCAGAGGGGGACCAAGGCGGGGAGGCAGAGGGGTTCCTGGGCTGGGAGACGGGAGACCAGGGCCGGAATGTTGAGGGGACCCAGGGCTGGGACGGAGAGAGACCCAAGAACCTGGGGGTAGAAAGAGAACAGGGCCGGGAGGCACAGAGGGTCGAGGTAGAGGAGGTCCAGGGCAGGGTGGCAGAGGGGGACCGGGACCGGGAGGCAAAGTGGTACCTGGGCCGCAAGACAGGGGGACCAGTGCCTGGAGGTAGAGGGAACCCAAGTCCAGGGTGCAGAGATGGACCAGGGCCTGGAGGTAGGAGGAGACCAGGGCCTGGACACATAAAGGCACCAGGTCCGGGAGGGAGAAGGGGACCAGGGCCTAGAGGCAGAGGGGGACCAGGGCCAGGAAGCAGATGGGTACCTAGGCTGGGAGACAGGGATACCAGGGCCGAAAGGCAGAGGCGGACAAAGGCCAAGAGGCAGGCGGGAGACCAGGGCAGGTAGGCAAAAGGGGACCAGGGCAGGAAGGCGGGGTGGGTGGGGGGAGAAGAGATCATGGCCAAGAAGTAGAGGGTTATCTGGGCCAGGAGACAGGGGGACCTGGGCTGGGAGTTAGAGAGGACCCAGGGCCGGGATGGAGAGAGTCCCGAGGGCTTGGAGGTAGAAGGAGATCAGGGCCGGGAGGCAGAGGTGGATCATGGCAGGGTGGCAGGCGGGGACCAGGGCCAGGAGGCAGAGGGGTACCTGAGCCGGGAGAGAGGGGGACCAGGGTTAAGGAGGCAGAAGGGTACCTGGGCCGGGAGACAAAGTGACGAGGGCCGGGAGGTAGAGGGGACCCAGGGCCGAGACGGAGAGAGACCCAAGGGCCTGAAGGTAGAAAGAGACCAGGGCCAGGAGACACAGAGGGACCAGGGCCAGGTGGCAGAGCGGGACTAGGACTAGGAGGCAGATGGGTACCTGGGCCAGGAGACAGGGGAACCAGGGCAGGGAGGTAGAGGGGCATAGGGGTATATGGGCTGGGAAGCCGAGAGGGACCAGGGCTGAGAGGCGGGGGGGGATGGGGGGACAGGGGCAGGGAGTCATAGGGGGACTGGAGCCGGAAGGCAGAGGGGGAACAAGGTGAGGAGACAGAGGGGAACCAGGGCCAGGAGGCAGAGGTGTACCTGGGCTGGGTGACGGAGACCAGGGCCGGAACGAAGAGAGACCCAAGGCCGTAGAGGTAGAAGGAGACCAGGGCGGGGAGTCACACAGGGACTAGGGCTGGGAGGCATAGGGGGATCAGGGCAGGGCGGCAGATGGGGACCAGGGCCAGGAGGCAGCGGGGTACCTGGGCCAGGAGACAGGGGACCAGGGCCGTGAGGCAGAAGGGGACCAGGGCCGGGATGTAGAGGGGGTCCAGGGCTGGGACGGAGAGAGACCCAAGGGCCTGGAGGTAGAAGGAGACCAGGGCTGGGAGGCACAGGACCAGGGCAGGCTGCAGAGGGGGACCAGTGCCAGGAGGCAGAGGGGTTCCTGGGAAGGGATACAGGGGGACCAGAGCCGGGAGGCCAAGGGGTACCTGGGCTGGTAGATGGGGGCCAGGGCAAGGAAGCTGAAGGGGATTTCATCCAGGAGGCACTGTGGTACCTTGGCCAGAGGCAGAGGGGGACCAGAGCTGAGAGGCCTTGGGGACCTGGGCCGGGAGGCAGAGGGCGACCAGGGCCGGGAGGCAGAGGGGGACCAAGGTAGGGAGGCCAAGGGGGACCAGGGCCAGGAAGCAGAGGGGTACCTGGGTCAGGAGACAGGGGGACCAGGGCCTGCAGGTAGAGGGGACCCAGGGCCATGACAGAGAGAGACCCAAGAACCTGGAGGTAGAAGAACAGGCCCGGGAGGCAGCAGAGGACCAGGGCAGAGGGGGACCCGGGCCGGGAGGCAAATGGGTACCTGGGCTGGGAAACAGGGTGACCGGGGCAGGGAGGTAGAGGGGTACCTGGGCCAGTAGCCAGGGGGACCAGGGCCCGGAGGTAGAGGGGACCCAAGTCCAGGATGGAGAGAGGGACCAGGGCCTGGGGGAAGGAAACCAGGACCGGGACGTACAGAGGGACCAGGTCCGGGAGGCAGAGGAGGACCAGTGCCAGGAGGCAGAGGGGTATCTGGGCCAGGAGGCACAGAGGGTCCAGGGCCAGGAGGCAGAAGTGTACCTGGGTGGGGAGACTGGGGGAATCAGGGCCAGGAGGTAGAGGGGACCCAGGGCTGGGACGGAGAGAGACCCAAGGGCCTGGAGGTAGAAGGAGACCAGGGCTGGGAGGCACAGAACCAGGGCAGGCTGCAGAGGGGGACCAGGGCCAGGAGGCAGAGGGGTTCCTGGGAAGGGGTACAGGGGGACCAGAGCCGGGAGGCCAAGGGGTACCTGGGCTGGTAGATAGGGGCCAGGGTAAGGAAGCTGAAGGGGATTTCATCCAGGAGGCAGTGTGGTACCTTGGCTGGAGGCAGAGGGGGACTAGAGCTGAGACGCCTTGGGGACCAGGGCCGGGAGGCAGAGGGCGAGCAGGGCCGGGAGGCAGAGGGGAACCTAGCCTGGGAAACAGGGGGACCAGGGCCAGGAGGCAGATGGGGATCAGGGCCAGGAGGCAGAGGAGTACCTGGGATGGGAGACAGGAGGACCAGGGCTGGGAGGCCAAGGGGTACCTGGGCTGGGAAACAGGGTCCAGGGCCGGGAGGCTGAAGAGGCCCTGGTCCAGGAGGCAGTGTGGTACCTTGGCCGGGAGCCAGAGGGTGACCAGGGCTGAGAGGCCTTAGGGACAAGGGCAGGGAGGCAGAGGGGGGCAAGGACTGGAAGGCAGAGGGGGACCAGGCTGGAAGGCAGAGGGGGACCAGGCTGGGAGGCAGAGGGGGACCAGGCTGGGAGGCAGAGGAGGACCATTGCCAGGAGGCAGAGGGGGACCTAGACCGGGAAATGGGGACCAGGGCCGGGAGGCCAAGGGGTACCTGGGCTGGGAGACGGGGGACCAGGGCTGGGAGGTAGAGGGGATACAGTGATCGGACGGTGAGTGACCCAGGGGCCTGGAAGTAGAGGACACCAGGGCCAGGAGGCAGAGGGGGACCAGGGCCAGGAAGCAGAGGTGTACCTGGGCCAGGAAACAGAGGCACCAGTGCCGGGAGATAGAAGGGTGCCTGGGCTAGGAGACAGGGGGACCAGGGCCGGGACAGAGAGAGGGACCAGGGCCTGGAGGTAGAGGGTGAAGAGGGCCAGGAGGCAGAAGGGTACGTGGGTCTGGAGACAGGGGGACCAGGGCCGGGAGGTAGAGGGGACGCAGGGCCGAACGGAGAGAGACCCAAGGGCCTGGAGGTAGAAGGAGACTAGGGCCAGGAGGCAGAGGGGGACCTGGGCCAAGGACGTGGGGCAAGGGCAGGGAGGCAGAGGGGTACTTGAGCTGGGAGATGGGGGACCAGGGCCGGGAGGCAGAGTGGTACCTGGGCTGGGAGACAGGGGTACCAGAGCCAGAAGGTGTAGAGGTACCTGGGCCAGGAGTTAGAGGGGACCCAGGGCTGGGATGGAGAGAGACCCAAGGGCCTGGCGGTAGAGGGAGACCAGGGCTGGGAGGCACAGAGTGTCCAGGGCCGGGAGGCACAGAGGGTCCAGGGCTGGGAGGCAGACGGGGACCAGGGCAGGGCAGCAGACGGGGACCAGGGCCAGAAAACGGGGATCAGGACTGGCAGGCAGAGGGGTACCTCTGCCTCCCTGCCCTTGTCCCTCCTGGTTCTCAGAAGTAAAGGGGAACTACGGCCAAAAGTCAGAGGGGGACCAGGGATGAGAGGCATGGCGGGACCAAGGCAGGGAGGCCGAGGGGGAGCAGGGCCGGGATGCAGAGGGGGACCAGGGTGAGGATTTAGAAGGGAACCTGGGCCTGTAAACAGGTGGACAAGGGCTGGGAGGTACCTCCAGTGCCAGGACCAGAGGGGGCTGAGAGGTACCTGGGCTGGAAGTTAAAGGGGGACCAGGGCCGAAAAGGGGGCGGACAAGGGAAGGGGGGCAGAGGGGGACCAGGGCCAGGAGGCATGGGGCCCCTCAGCCGAGAGATGGGGGACTAGGGTCGGGAGGCTTGGGTGACCAGGGCCAGGAGGCAGAGGGGTACGGTTACCTGTGCCAGGAGACAGCGGGACTAGGGCTGAGAAGCAGAGGGGAACCAGCGCCGAGAGGTGGGGCGTGACCTGGTCAGAGAGGCTGAGGCGGGCCTGGGCCGGGAATTTGAGGGGGACCAGGGCAGGGAGGCAGATGGGGACCAGGGCCGGTAGGTGGAGGGGACCCATGGCCAGGATGGAGAGAGACCCAGTGTCCTGGAGGTAGAGGGAGGCCATGGCCGGGAGGCTCAAAGGGACCAGGGCCGGGAGGCAGAGGGGCACCTGGTCCTGGAGGTAGAGGAGGACCAGGGCCAGGAGGCAGAGGTGTACCTCTGCCAGGAGGGCCAGGAGATGGGGGACCAGGGTCGGGAGGCAGAGAGGGACCAGGGCCAGGACAGGGTTGGGAAATGGGGCTCAGGGCCGGGAGGCAAAGGGGGAGCAGGGCCGAGAGGTACTAAGCGCTTAGTACAGTGCTCTGCACACAGTAAGCGCTCAATAAATACGATTGAATGAATGAATGAATGAATGAATGAGAAGAGGGGGACCAGGGCTGAGAGTCGGGAGGGGGACCAGGACTGGGAGGCAGAGGGGGACCTGGGCTGAGAGTCAGAGGGTGACCAGGGCTGGGAGGCTGTGGGGTACCTGGACTGGGAAACAAAGGGACCAGGGACGGGAGGTCATCTGATACCTGGGCCAGAGGTAATGGGGACCAGGTCCCGTTGGTAGAGGGGAGCCAGGGCTGTGAAGGAGAGGGACCAGGCCCTGGAGGTCGAGGTGCACCGGGGCAGGGAGGCAGAGGGGGACCAGGGCCAGGAGGCAGAGGGGTACCTGGGCGGGGAGATGGGGTCAATGGCTGGGAGGTAGAGGGGTACCTGTGCCGGCAGGCAGGGGGACAAGGGCCGAGCGGCAGAGGGGGACCAGGGCCGAGAGATGGGGGGGGGGTACCAGGGCAGGGAGGTAGAGGGGGACCAGGGCCGGGAGACAGGGGGACTGGAGCCGGAAGGCAGAGGGGTACCCGGGCCGGGAGAAGGCCGACCAGGGCCAGGAGGCAGCGGGGTACAGGTGCTGAGAAGTTGGGGGGACCAGGGCAGGGAGGCAGAGGGGAACCAGGGCCAGGAGGCAGAGGGGTACCTGGACTGGGAAACGGGTACCAGGGCCGGTAGGTAGAGGGGACCCAGGCCGGGAGGGAGAGGGGGACCAGGGCTTGGTGGTAGAGGGGGACCAGGGCTGTGACAGAGAGAGACCCAAGGGCCTGGAGGTAGAAGGAGATCAGGGCCGGGAGGGAGAGGGGGACCAGGGTAGAAAGACAGGGGGACCAGGGCAGGGAGGCAGAGGGGTACCTGGGCCGGAAGACGAGGGAACTAGGGATGGGTGGTATAGAGGACCCAGGACCAGGACAGAGAGACAGAGGGCCTGGAGGAGGAAGGAGACCAGGGCCGGGAGGCAGGGGGGACCAGGGAAGGGCTGCAGAGGGGAACCAGGGCCAGGAGGCAGAGGGCTACCTGGGCCGGGAGGCAGATGGGGACCAGGACTGAGACGGGCGTGGTGGGTGGGGGGGGGGCGTCCGGGGCAGGGAGGCATAGGCGGAGCATGGCTGGGAGGCAGAGGGGAACCAGGGCCAGGAGGCAGAGGGGTACCTGAGGTGGGAGACAGGGGGACCAGGGCCTGCAGGTAGAAGGGACCCAGGGCCGTGACGGAGAGAGTCCCAAGAACCTGGAGGTAGAAGAACAGGGCCGGGAGGCACAGAGGGACCAGGGCCAGGAGGCAGCAGAGGACCAGGGCAGGGTGACAGAGGGGGACCTGGGCCGGGAGGCAAAGGGGCACCTGGGCTGGGAAACAGGGTGACCTGGGCAGGGAGGTAGAGGGGTACCTGGGCCGGTAGGCAGGGGGACCAGGGCCCGGAGGTAGAGGGGACCCAAGTCCAGGATGGAGAGAGGGACCAGGGCCTGGAGGAAGGAGACCAGGACTGGGATGTACAGAGCGACCAGGTCCGGGAGGCAGAGGAGGACCAGTGCCAGGAGGCAGAGGGGTACCTGGTCCAGGAGGCACAGAGAGTCCAGGGCCAGGTGGCAGAAGTGTACCTGGGTGGGGAGACTAGAGGATCAGGGCCAGGAGGTAGAGGAGACCAAGGGCCGGAAGGTAGAGGGGCCCAAAGGCTGGAAGGCAGAGGGAGACCAGGGCAGGGCGGCAGGGGAGGACCATGGCCAGGAGGCAGAGGGGTACCAGGGCCAGGAGGCTGAGGGGTACCTGGGCCGAAAGGCCAAGGGGAACCAGGGCCGAGAAGCAGCGGGGGACAAGGGAAGGATGGCAGAGGGGGACCAGGGCCTGGAGGCAGAGGGGGGCCAAGGGCCATGAGGTAGAGGGGTACCTTGGGCAGGAGACAGGGGAACAGGGCCAGGAGGCATAGGGGGACTAGGGCCGGGAACCTGGGGGGACCAGGTCCAGGAGCAGAGGGGTAACTGGGCCTGTAGACGGGGGACCTGAGCCGGGAAACGGGGACCAGGGCCGGAAGGAAGAGGGGGCCTCCCTGCCCTTGTCCCCCCTCTTCTTGGAATTAAAGGGGAACTAGGGCTGGCAGGCACAGGGGAACCAGGGATGGGAGCCAGAGGGGGACCAGGGCAGGGTGGCAGAGGGGGACCTGGGCAGGAGAATGGGGGACCTGGGAGGGGAGGTAGAGGGGACCCAGGGATGGGATGGTGAGTGACCCAAAGGCCTGGGGGTAGAAGTAGCCTAGGGCCGGGATGCAGAGGGAGCCCAGGGCCAAACGGGTGGTCGGTGGGGGGACCAGGGCAGGGAGGCAGAGGGGAACCTGGGCTGGGACGCAGGGGGGTGCCTGGGCAGGGAGACAGCGGGACAAGTGCCAGAATGTAGAGGGGAACCAGGACCGGGACGGAGAGAGACCCAAGGGCCTGGAAGTAGGGAAAACTAGGGCTGCGAGGCACAGAGGAGGGACCTGGACAGGCACAAAGGGATCTGGACTGGGAGGCACAGAAGTACCATGGCCTGGAGGCACAGAGGGACCTGGGACGGGAGGCAGAGGGGTACATGGGCCGGGAGGCAGAGAGGGACCAGAGCCGGGAGGCAGAAGGGGGATCAAGTCCTGGAGGCAGAGGGGTTCCTGGCTGGGAGGCAGAGGGGGACCAGAGCCGGGAGGCAGAGGGGGATTGGGCCCTGGAGGCAGAGGGGTTCCTGGGCCAGGTGGCCCGGGGACCAGGGTCGGGAGGTAGAGAGGTACCTGGGCCGGGAGGCAGGGGGACCAGGGCAGGGAGGTAGAGGGGACCCAGGGCCGGGACGGACAGGGACCCAAGGACCTGAAGGTAGAGGGAGACCAGGAGCAGGACCAGGCACAGAAGGTCCAGGGCCCGGAGGCACGGAGGGACCAGGGCCGGGAGGCAGACGGTGATCAGGGCCAAGAGGCAGAGGAGCACCTGGGCTGGGAGACAGGTGGACCAGGGCCGGGAGGCAGAGGGGTACCTGGGCCGGGGGACAAGTGGACCAGGGCCAAGAGTCAGAGGGGGAGCAGGGCCGGGACGGAGAGAGATCCAAGGGCCTGGAGGCAGAAGGAGACCAGACCCTTGAGGCACAAAGGGTCCAGGGCTGGGAGGCAGAGGGGGAACAGGGCAAAGAGGCTGAATGGTCCCTGGGCTGGGAGACAAGGCGACCAGGGTCTAGAGGTAGAGGGGACCCACAGCCAGGGAGGAGAGAGACCCAAGGGCCTGGAGGTAGAAAGAGACAAGGGTCTGGAGGCACAGAGTGTCCAGGGCTGGGAAGCAGAGGGAGACCAGGGCAGGGTGGCAGAGGGGTACCAGGGCCAGGAGGCAGTGGGGTAACTGGGCCTCGACACAGAGGAAGCAGGACAGGGAGGCAGAGGTGTACCTTGGCCAGGAGACGGGGGACCAGGGACAGGAGGTAGTGGGAGAACAGGGCTGAGAGGCAGGACGGATTGGGGCAGGGAGGCATGGGGGACCAGGGCCGGGAAGTAGAGGGGACCCTGGGCCGGGGTGGAGAGAGACCCAAGGTCCTGAAGGCAGAAGAAAAACAGGTCCGGGAGGCACTTAGTGACGTGGACCGGGAGGAAGAGGGGGACAAGGGCAGGGTGGCAGAGGGGGACCAGGGCCAGGAGGCAGAGGGGTACCTGGTCCAGGAGACAGGGGGACCAGCGCCGGCAGCTAGAGGGGACCCAGGGCTGGGACAGAGAGAGATCCAAGGGCCTGGAGGTAGAAGGAGACCAAGGCCAGGAGGCACAGAGCTACCAGGTTTGGGAGGCAGAGGGGGACCAGGGAAACGTGGTAGAAGGGGACCGTGGTCAGGAGGCAGAGGGTTACCTGGGCCAGGAGACGGGGGACCAGGGCTGGGAGGCAGAGGGGTACCTGATCCCGGAGACAGAGGGACCAGGGCCGAGAGGCAGAGGGGGACCACGGCTGAGATGCAGTGGAGGACCAGTGCCGAGAGGCAGAGGTGCACCTGGGCTGGGAGACGGGGTCCAGGGCTGGGAGGCAAAGGGGGTCCAGGGCAGGGAGGTATAGAGGGACCAGGACTGGGAAGCAGAGGGGGGCCTGGGTCAGGAGGTAGAAGGGACCCAGGGCCGGGAGGCAGAGGGGTACCTGGACCAGGAAACAAAGGGACCAGGGCTGGGAGGTAGTGGGGTGCCTGGACTGGAAGTCATGGGGACCAGGGCCTGGAGGTAGAGGGAGACCACGGTGGGAGGCACAGAGGGTCCAGGGCAGGGAGGCAGAGGGGGACCAGGGCCAGGAGGCAGAGGGGTACCAGGGCAGACAGTCAGGGGGACCAGTGCCGAGCAGCAGAGGGAGACCAGGGCCAAGAGATTGGGGGGAACGGGGGGGACCAAGGCCGGGTGACAGGGGGAGGAGGGCCGGGAGGTAGAGGGGTACCTGGGCCCGTAGACAGGGACCCGGGCCGAGAGGCAGAGGGGGACCATGGCCGTGAGGCAGGGAAGTGACCAGGGCTGAGAGGTGGGAGGGACCAGAACAGGGACACAGAGGGGGACCAGGACTGGGAGGCAGAAGGGGACCTGGGTTGGGAGTCAGAGGGTGACCAGGGCTGGGAGGCTGAGGGGTACCTGGACCGGGAAAGAAAGGGGCCAGGGCCGGAAGGTAGTGGGGTACCTGGGCCGGAGGTCATGGGGACCAGGGCCGGTTGGAAGAGGGGAACCAGGGCAGAGAAGGAGAGGGACCAGGCCCAGGAGGTAGAGGGGCACCAGGGCGGGGAGGCAGAGGGGGACCAGGGCGAGGAGGCAGAGGAGTTACCTGGGCCTGCAGTCAGGTGGACCAGGGCCGAGGGACAGAGGGGGACCAGGGCCGAGTGGCAGAGGGAGACCAGGGCCGAGAGACAGGGGGCACCAGGGCCGGGAGTCAGAGGGGTACCTGGGCTGGGAAGCAGAGGGGTACCTGGCCCGGGAGACATGGGGCCCGGGGCCAGAAAGTAGAGGGTTACCTGGGCCGAGAGAAGGCCGACCAGGGCTGTCAGGCAGAGGGGGACCAGGGCCTGGATACCTGGACTGGGAAACGGGGACCAGGGCTGGTATGTAGAGGGGACACAGGGCCGGGACCGAGAGAGTGGCCAGGGCCTGGAGGTAGAGGGAGACCAGTGCTGGCAGGCGCAAGGCGACCAGGGCTGGGAGGCAGAGGGGGACCATGGCCCGGAGGCAGAGGGGCACCAGGGCCAGGAGGCTGAGGAGTTTCTGGGCCGGGAGACAGAGAGGGGATCCGAGTCGATAACCAGGGGGAATCAGGCTAAGGAGGCAGAGGCGAACCTGGGCCGGGAGGCAGATGGGGACCGGGGCTGGGAGGCAGAGGGGTAGCTGGGCTGGGAGACAGGGGGACCTGGGCCGTGAGGTAGAGGATACCCAGGGCCAGGATGGAGAGAGACCCAAGGGCCTGCAGGTAGACGGAGACCAGGACCAGGAGGCACAGAGGGTCCAGTGCTGGGAGGCAGATGGGGACCAGGGCCTGGAGGCAGAGGAGAACCAGGGCCAGGAGGCAGAGGGGAACCTGGGCTGGGAGACAGGTGTGCCAGGGCAGGGAAGCAGAGGGGTACCTGGGCCAGAGGACAAAGGAGGCCAGGGCCAAGAGTCAGATGGGGACCAGGGCGGAGAGGCAGGGGGTGGACCAGAGCCAGGAGACAGAGGTATACCTGCGCCAGGAAACAGGGGGACCAAGGCCAGGAGGTAGAGTGGTACCCGGGCCGGGAGACAGGGGGACCATGACCGGAAGGTATAGGAGACCCAGGGCCGGGAACGAGAGAGGGACCAGGGCCTGGAGGTAGAGGGAGACCAGGTCCGAGAGACAGGGAGGGACCAGGGCTGGGAGGCAGAGGGTGACCAGGGTGGGGAGGCAGAGGGTTACCCGGGCCAGGGGGTAGAGGGGTACCTGGGTCTGGAGACAGGGGGCCAGGGCCTGAATGTAGAGAGGACTCAGGGCCTGGACGGAGAGAAAGGCCAGGGCCAGGAGGTAGAGGGAGACGAGGGCTGGCAGGCACAGGGGGACCTGGGCCGGTAGGCAGAGAGGAACCAGGTCCGGGCGAAAGATGGGGACCAAGTCAGGGAGGTAGCGGGGAACTAGGGCTGGAGGGAGAAGGGGACAAGGGCCGGAAGGTTGGGGGAGACCAGGGCCAGAAAGTTAAGTGGGACCAGGTCTGAAAGGCAGAGGGGGATCAGAGCTGGGAGGCAGAGGGGTACCTGGGCAGGGAGACATTGGTACCAGGGATGGGAAGTAGAGAGGTACCTGGGCCGTGAGAGGGGGACCAGGGTTGGGAGGTAGAGGGGACCCAGGGCTGGGACGGAGAGAGACCCAAGGGCCTGGAGGTAGAGCGAGACCAGGGCCAGGAGTTCTTCTAGTCTTCTAGACTGTGAGCCCGTGGATTGGAAGGATGCTGCCGACTTGTACTTCCCAAGCACTTAGTACAGTGCTCTGCACACAGTAAATGCTCAATAAATACGAATGAGTGAATGAATGAATGAATGAGAGACGCAGGGGTCCCAGGGCGGAGAGGACACAGGGGCGTGGACCAAGTCGGGGAGGCAGAGGGGCACCTGGGCTGCGAGATGGGGTTCAGGGCTGGGAGGCAGAGGGGGACCAGGGCCAGGATTCAGTGGGGTATGTGGGCCGGGATGCAGAGGAGGACCGGGGCTGAGAGGCGGGAGGGACCAGGGCAGGGACGCAGAGGGGTCCAGGAATGGGAAGCAGAGGGGGACCTAGGTCAGGAGGCAGAGGGTAACCAGGGCCAGGAGGCAGAGGAGTACCTGGACCGGGAAACAAAGGGACCAGGGCCGGGAGGTAGTGGGGGACCAGAGGGGCAGATAATAAGTGCTTCACAAAGACCACAGTTGTTGTTATTATTATCTGGGAAGTTGGATTTGGTCAGTCTTTGGGGGATTGATCAGTGTAGGTGCTCTTCTCGTTTCTCCCAAACCTTGTCCTCTCCCTGACTTTCCCATCTCTGTTGACGGCACTACCATCCTTCCCGTCTCACAAGCCCGCAACCTTGGTGTCATCCTCGACTCCGCTCTCTCATTCACCCCTCACATCCAAGCCGTCACCAAAACCTGCCGGTCTCAGCTCCGCAACATTGCCAGGATCCGCCCTTTCCTCTCCATCCAAACCGCTACCCTGCTAATTCAAGCTCTCATCCTATCCCGTCTGGACTACTGCACTAGCCTTCTCTCTGATCTCCCATCCTCGTGTCTCTCTCCACTTCAATCCATACTTCATGCTGCTGCCCGGATTATCTTTGTCCAGAAACGCTCTGGACATATTACTCCCCTCCTCAAAAACCTCCAATGGCTACCGATCAATCTGCGCATCAGGCAGAAACTCCTCACCCTGGGCTTCAAGGCTCTCCATCACCTCGCCCCCTCCTACCTCACCTCCCTTCTCTCCTTCTACTGCCCAGCCCGCACCCTCCGCTCCTCCACCACTAATCTCCTCACTGTACCTCGCTCTCGCCTGTCCCGCCATCGACCCCCGGCCCACGTCATCCCCCGGGCCTGGAATGCCCTCCCTCTGCCCATCCGCCAAGCTAGCTCTCTTCCTCCCTTCAAGGCCCTGCTGAGAGCTCACCTCCTCCAGGAGGCCTTCCCAGACTGAGCCCCTTCTTTCCTCTCCCCCTCGTCCCCCTCTCCATCCCCCCGTCTTACCTCCTTCCCTTCCCCACAGCACCTGTATATATGTATATATGGTTGTACATATTTATTACTCTATTTATTTATTTATTTATTTATTTTACTTGTACATTTCTATCCTACTTATTTTATTTTGTTGGTATGTTTGGTTCTGTTCTCTGTCTCCCCCCTTTTAGACTGTGAGCCCACTGTGGGGTAGGGACTGTCTCTATGTGATGCCAATTTGTACTTCCCAAGCGCTTAGTACAGTGCTCTGCACATAGTAAGCGCTCAATAAATACGATTGATTGATTGATTGATTGATTGATTCTCTTGCCACCTGACTGTTTTTCATTTCTTAATTTCAGTCATTCTTTTAGTGTTTGTTAGGCCCCGACTCTTTCTGTTCGATTGCTCGAATGTGCATACAAATGATGCAGGGCCAAAAGCAATTGTTCAAATTTCACAGATCCCAGGGTGTAGACAATACAGAAGGGAGAAAGGAGCCCGAGGAAAGAGGGTTTAATCAGAGAAGGCCTCTTGGCGGAGTTGTGACCTTAATGCTTTGGAGAGGGGGATAATGACGGTCCGGCACATGTGAAGGGAGGGAGAGGGAGTTCCAGGCCAGAGGAGGGACTTGGAAAAGGAGGCGCAGGCCAGAAGACAAGATGGAGGCCCATGGGGTAAGCCGGCACTGGAAGAGCAAAGTACCAGCAGGTGGCGATAGAGAGGTGCGGTGTGGGAGAGAAGCATTGCCACCTAGTGGATAGAGCCTGGGGTGGGGGTGGGGGGTGGGGGGGTCAGACCTGACTTCTAATCCAGGCCCTGCTATGTGTCTGCTGAGTGACCTTGGACAAGTCATTTCACTCTTCTATGCCTCAGGTATCTGAAATAAGAATAATAATAATAAAATCATAATAATAATCATCATAGTTATTATGATGGTATTTGTTAAGCATTTACTGCATGCCTAACACTGTTCTAAGTCCTGGGGTAGATACAGGGTAATCAGATCGGACGCAGTCCATGTCCCACGTGGGACTCACGGTCTTCATCCCCATTTTATGGATGAGTTAACTGAGCCTCAGAGAAGTGAAGTGACAAGCCCATGGTCACAGAGAAGACATGTGGCGGAGCTGGGATTGGAGCCCATGTCCTCGGATTTCCAGGCCCGTGCCTCCCAGAACGACACCCGATGCTGTGAGGGGGGTGATTGAGAGGTGCAGCTTCACAGAATACTGCCTAGTAGCACTATGGGGCGGTAGAGAAGAGCAACATCCCAGAACCAGCTTACTGCTGTATAATAATAATAATAATAATAATAATAATGGTACATTTTATGTGCTTACTTTGTGCCAAGCACTGTTGTAAGAGCTAGGGTAGATCCAAGTTAATCAGGTTGGACACAGTCCCTGTCCCATATGGGCCTATGAGGCCCATATTAGTCTTAATCCCCATTTTACAGGTGAGGTAACTGAGGTAACTTCCCGAGGTCATACAGCAAGCATGTGGCAGAACTGGGATTAGTACACAGGACCTTCTAACCCCCAGGTCCATCCTATCCACTAAGCCACAAAGCCACGCAGCTTAGTGGAAAGAGCATGGGCTTGGGAGTCAGAGGTCATGAGTTCTAATTCTAGCCCTGCCACTTGTCTGCTGTGTGACCTTGGGCAAGTCACTTAACTTCTGTGTGCCTCAGTTACCTAGACTGTGAGCCCGTTGTTGGGTAGGGACCGTCTCTACATGTTGCCAACTTGTTCTTCCCAAGCGCTTAGTACAGTGCTCTGCACACAGTAAGTGCTCAATAAAAGCGATTGAATGAATGAATGAATGTAAAATGGGGATTAAGACCATGAGCCCCATGTGGGGCAAACTGATTACCTTGTATCTACCCCAGTGCTTAGAACAGTGCAGCGTGCTTAGAACAGAGAAGCAGCGTGGCTCAGTGGAAAGAGCACAGACTTTGGAGTCGGAGGTCATGGGTTCAAATCCTGGCTCTGCCAATTGTCAGCTGTGTGACTTTGGGCAAGTCCCTTAACTTCTCTGTGCCTCAGTTACCTCATCTGTAAAATGGGGATTAAGACTGTGAGCCCCCCATGAGACAACCTGATCACCTTGTAACCTCCCTAGTGCTTAGAGCAGTGCTTTGCACATCGTAAGTCTTTAATAAGTGCCATAAAAAACAGTGCTTGGCACATAGCAAGTGCTAAACAATGGAGAAGCAGCATGGCTCAGTGGAAAGATCCTGGGCTTTGGAGTCAGAAGTCACGGGTTCAAATCCCAGCTCGGCCAATTGTCAGCTGTGTGAGTTTGGGCAAGTCACTTAACTTCTCTGTGCCTCAGTTACCTCATCTGTAAAATGGGGATTCAGACTTTGAGCCCCACGTGGAATAACCTGATCACCTTGTATACCTCAGTGCTTAGAACAGTGCTTTGCGCATAGTAAGCGCTTAACAAATGCCATCATCATCATTATTATTATTAAGTACAATTATTATTTTTATCGTTATAGGGTATTGAACTGCCACCAAGTGCAGCCCCCCGAACAAGCCCACTACTGCCACCAGGGGGAGATAGAGAGTTGCAGCCTCCCAGAATAACGATTAGTGCCACCAGGGGGCAGGCTGCTGTGCTCCGACCAGAGAATGGTTCTGGTTCCAGGGGCATCTCTCCAGAGCAGCTGCTCAGTGCTTTTCCTCTGCCTATTACACCGTGGGCACATTCCACCCCCAGATTTACCCCATTACTAAGTGACCTGTATTGCTACCCCACAGGGAGAGAGAGAGAGAGAGTGTGTGTGTGTGTGTGTATGTGTGTGTGTGTGTGTGTGTGTGTGTGTGTGTGTGAATAATCGGGGGAAGATGAGTAATGAAGCAGCTGCTACTCATGGGAGAAGAGGGTCTGGGGCTCTGTGCAGGAAGCTAGTTCTGTCTGACTCGATCGGGACCGAGAAGAGCCAGGGCCCTTAATTCTATAGACGGGGCAAGCTTTGCTGTGTCTCTAGTCCTTCTTCAGGGTCACTGCAAAGTCTCAGTCCCCAGAGAAAGGACATTTCTGGGCATAACACAGAAGCTTGAGGGATCTAGTGGCAGGAGGAGGACAGAGTGTCTATCAGGGTCTCTATCCTGTTTTTCTCTGAGAAGCAAAGTGTGCGGACTCCTACCTGAGGTCAAGGAAGCAGGGGTGTGGGCGGGGAGGACAAAAGGCAGGTATTGTACTAGAAATTGCACTCTATCTACTGTGCGGGTCTGCACCTTCAATCGATCAGTTGGGTTGATGGAGCTCTTGCTGTGTGCAGAGCACTGAACTAAGCCCTTGGGAGAGTACAGTATGACAAACACATTCCCTCCCCACAATAAAATTAATATTAATGATAATGTTGGTATTTGTTAAGTGCTTACTATGTGCCAAGCACTGTTCTAGGCACTGGCACTGTTCTAAGCGCTTACCTTATCGGGGGGGGACTGGAGTTCCTGGAGTAACGGAACTGGGGGTGCAGGTGGGAGGACAAAGCAGGTTTTCTTTTCTAGAAATGGAATTCTATACAGTGTGTAGTTCTGTCCCTCCCGTGTGTGGAGAACAAGCCCCTTCTAGGGATGTGAGGAAGGGATGGGTAAGTGTTTGTAGGGCAGAGTGTGGCAGTCAGCGTAGCTGCAGATCCACTTAACCATGTTGGGCCGGGAGGGGGCAGGGAGAGTAGTCAAAAGTGTTGGCAAAACTAGGTTGTCTCTGCTTCCCCCCGCCGCCTTATCCTGCCTCCCCCCCTCCCCTTTCCACACCCAACTTTGAGCACTGGTTTTCCGTTCAACAGATGTGGTCCCCGGTTTAGGATCACCGGTTTAGGTGTCTCGAGACCAGAGTTCAGAACTCGACAAGTCCATGGGCTGGGACCAGAGGAGAAGCTCCAGTGCCACCCTTTCACTCCGATGAGACCGAGGTTCTTCTACCCATCCCCAGAGGAGGACTGAGTGAGTCCCGAGGTCCCCCTTCCCGCAATAGCATGTCCGGGCTGCTCAAAGCCCTCCAGCCAAAATCCCCTGGAAGCACACAGCTCAGGGCAGGATGGCCTAGGGGAGAATCTAGCTACTACTCATTTTAAGAAAAACTGCTCAATGCATCTCTCCAGCCTTGAGGCGCATCTTTCTAATGTGGACAGAGGTCAATGCCCAGACATGCCCTGCTGTCAAGATGGAGTCTTGGGTGGCACAGTCCTCCAAAGGTTTGTGTATGTGTGTGTTTGTGTGTCTTTATGGGTGTGTGTATGAGAGGCTAGCAAAGTTTTGGTTCAACCCACACTTCATTCATCCATTCAGTCATACTTGTAACAATAGTAATAATAATGTTATTTGTTAAGTGGTTACTATGTGCCAAACACTGTTCTAAGCAAGGGGTAGATACATGGTCATCAGGTAGTCCCACCAGGGGCTCACAGTCTCAATCCCCATTTTGCAGATGAGGTAACCGAGGCACAGAGAAGTTAAGTGGCTTGACTTAAGTTAAGGTCACACAGCTTCCAAGTGGCAGAGCCAGGATTAGAACCCAAATCCTCTGACATCCAAGCCTGTGCTCTTTCCACTAAGCCATAGAGCGCTTACTGTGAGCAGAGAACTGTACTAAGCGCTTGGGAAAGTACAGTACAGCAAAAAAGAGAGATGATCCCTGCCCACAGCTAGCTTCCAGTCTAGAGGAGGAGACAGATACTAATACAAGTAAAAAGGCATCAGGACATCAATACAAGTAAACAGGCATCAATTCAAAAAATGCGATCACAGATATAATTAACAAAATCATTCATTCAGTCATATTGATTGAGTGCTTACTGTGTGCAAAACACTGTACTGAGCGCTATATGTTGCTGACTTGTAGTTCCCAAGCGCTTAATACAGTGCTCTGCACACAGTAAGCGTTCAATGAATACAATTGAATGAATGAATGAATGAGTGACCAGGGCCGAGAAGAGGGGGAGACCAGGGCAGGGAGGCACATGTGACCAAAGCTGGGAGGCAGAGGGGGACCAGGGCTGGGAGGCAGAGGGTTTACTGGGTCAGGAGACGGGGGACCAGGGCCGCGATTCGGGGTGTGGGTGGGGGGGACCAGGGCCAGGAGGCAGAAGGGGACAAGGGCGGGAGGCGGAGAGGGACCAGGGCCGGAGGCAGAGGGCTACCTGGTCCGGGAGACAGGCGGACCAGGGCAGGGAAGAAGAGGGGTACCTGGGCCGGGGGATGGGAGACCTGGACCGGGAGGCAGAGGGGGGACCAAGGCCGAGAGGCGGTGGGGGATCAGGGCAGGGAGGCAGAGGGGGACCAGGGCCTGGAGGCAGAGGGCAGGACCAAGGCAGGGAAGCAGAGGGGGACCAGGGCCAGGAGACAGAGGGGTACCTGGGCCGGGATACAGGGGGACCAGGGCAGGGAGGCAGAGGGGTCCCAGGGCCGGATGGCAGAGGGACACCAGGGCCAGAAGGCAGTGGGGTATCTGGGCCGGGAGACAGGGGAACCAGGGCAGGAAAGCAGAGCAGTACCTGGGCCGGGAGATGGGGACCAGGACTGGGAGGCAGAGGGGTCCAGGGCCAGGAGGAATAGGGGTACCTGGGCCGGGAGACAGAGGGGCACCAGGGCCGAGAGGCCGGGGGGGACAGGGGCAGGGAGGCATAGGAGGACCAGGGCTGGGAGGCAGAGGGGGATCAGGACCGAGATGCAGTGGGGACCGGGGCAGGGAGGCATAGGAGGACCAGGGCTGGGAGGCAGAGGGGGATCTTTTAGACTGTGATCCCACTGTTGGGTAGGGACTGTCTCTATATGTTGCCAACTTGTGCTTCCCAAGCACTTAGTACAGTGCTCTGCACACAGTAAGCGCTCAATAAATATGATTGATTGATTGATCAGGACTGAGACGCAGTGGGGACCGGGGCAGGGAGACATAGGAGGACCAGGGCAAGGAGTCAGAGGGGGACCAAGGCGGGGAGGCAGAGGGGTTCCTGGGCCGGGAGACAGGGGGACCAGCGCCGGAATGTAGAGGGGACCCAGGGCTGGGACGGAGAGAGACCCAAGAACCTGGGGGTAGAAGGAGAACAGGGCCGGGAGGCACAGAGGGTCGAGGGCTGGGAGGTAGAGGAGGTCCAGGGCAGGGTGGCAGAGGGGGACCGGGACCGGGAGGCAAAGTGGTACCTGGGCCAGAAGACAGGGGGACCAGTGCCAGGAGGTAGAGGGAACCCAAGTCCAGGATGCAGAGATGGACCAGGGCCTGGAGGTAAAAGGAGACCAGGGCCTGGACACATAAAGGGACCAGGTCCGGGAGGGAGAAGGGGACCAGGGCCTAGAGGCAGAGGGGGACCAGTGCCAGGAAGCAGATGGGTACCTAGGCTGAGAGACAGGGATACCAGGGCTGAAAGGCAGAGGCGGACAAAGGCCAAGAGGCAGGCGGGAGACCAGGGCAGGTAGGCAAAAGGGGACCAGGGCAGGAAGGCAGGGTGGGGGAGAGGGGGGGGATCATGGCCAAGAAGTAGAGGGTTACCTGGGCCAGGAGACGGGGGACCTGGGCTGGGAGGTAGAGAGGACCCAGGGTCGGGATGGAGAGAGACCCAAGGGCTTGGAGGTAGAAGGAGACCAGGGCTGGGAGGCAGAGGTGGACCATGGCAGGGTGGCAGGCGGGGACCAGGGCTAGGAGGCAGAGGGGTACCTGGGCCGGGAGAGAGGGGGACCAGGGTTAAGGAGGCAGAAGGGTACCTGGGCCGGGAGACAAAGTGACGAGGGCCGGGAGGTAGAGGGGACCCAGGGCTGGGACGGAGACAGACCCAAGGGCCTGAGGAGACCAGGGCCAGGAGGCACAGAGGGGCCCGGGCCAGGTGGAAACAGAGGCACCAGTGCTGGAAGATAGAAGGGTGCCTGGGCTAGGAGACAGGGGGACCAGGGCCGGGACAGAGAGAGGGACCAGGGCCTGGAGGTAGAGGGTGAAGAGGGCCAGGAGGCAGAAGGTTACGTGGGTCTGGAGACAGGGGGACCAGGGCCGAACGGAGAGAGACCCAAGGGCCTGGAGGTAGAAGGAGACTAGGGCTGGGAGGCAGAGGGGGACCTGGGCCGGGAGACGTGGGGCAAGGGCAGGGAGGCAGAGGGGTACTTGAGCTGGGAGATGGGGGACCAGGGCCGGGAGGCAGAGTGGTACCTGGGCTGGGAAACAGGGGGACCAGAGCCAGAAGGTGTAGAGGTACCTGGGCCAGGAGTTAGAGGGGACCCAGGGCTGGGATGGAGACAGACCCAAGGGCCTGGCGGTAGAGGGAGACCAGGGCCGGGAGGCACAGCGGGTCCAGGGCTGGGAGGCACAGCGGGTCCAGGGCTGGGAGGCAGACGGGGACCAGGGCAGGGCAGCAGACGGGGACCAGGGCCAGAAAATGGAGGTCAGGACTGGCAGGCAGAGGGGTACCCGGGGTCTGCGGGAAGGCCTTCAGCCAGAGCTCCAATCTGCTCACACACGGTCGCCAGCATGGCTTGCCCCGACCCTTCCCCTGCCGCCCACCCACTGCTGCACCCCTCTCCCCGCAGCGGCAGCTCTCCCACCTTTCCCGCATCTGAGGCCCCTTCACCCCCTGAATGGAGAGTCTCCCCCGGGTCTGAGCCGGGCGGCCGTGGCGGACTGGGATTTAAGACCAGATGTCTCGCCCTTGCCAACTCCTGGCTATCCCCCGCCACCTCCTCACTCGAAAATCACAGCACCCCTTCTTTCTGGAGCCCAAAGTGAGGTTTGCGTTGGGGTGGGGGGAGCCGGTGGCTAGTCCAGCCTGGAACTCCCTCCTCCTGCACATTCTCGACTGTGAGCCCACTGTTGGGTAGGGACCGTCTCTATATGTTGCCAACTTGTACTTTCCAAGCACTTAGTACAGTGCTCTGCACACAGTAAGCACTCAATAAATACGATTGATTGAATGAATGAATGAATCAAGGCCAGGAGACAGAGGGGTACCTAGGCTGGGAGACGGTGTTCGGGGCTTGGAGGCAGAGGGGGACCAGGGCCAGGAGGCAGTGGGGTACATGGGCCGGGAGGCAGAGGGGTACCAATGCTGAGAGGTGGGAGAGACCAGGGCAGGGACGCAGAGGGGGACCAGGACTGGGAGGCAGAGGGGGACCTGGGTCAGGAGTCAGAGGGTGACCAGGGCCGGGAGGCAGAGGGGTACAGGTGCTGAGAAGTTGGGGGGACCAGGGCAGGGAGGCAGAGGGGAACCAGGGCCGGGAAGCAGAGGGGTACCTGGACTGGGAAACGGGGAACTAGAGCCAGGAGGCAGAGGGGTACAGGTGCAGTGCTGAGACGTAGGGGGGACCAAGGCAGGGAGGCAGAGGGGGACCAGGGCCAGGAGGCAGAGTGGTACCTGAACTGGGAAACGGGGACCAGGGCTAGTAGGTAGAGGGGACCCAGGGCCGGGACCGAGAGAGCGGCCAGGGCCTGGAGGTAAAGGGAGACCAGGGCTGGCAGGCACAGGAGGAACAGGGCCCGGAGGCAGAGGGGCACCAGGGCCAGGAGGCTGAAGGGTTCCTGGGCCAGGAGGCAGAGGGGGATCAGGGCCGATAATCAGGGGGACCAGGGTATGGAGGCAGAGGGGTACCTGGGCCAGGAGACAGGGGGACCAGGGCCGTGAGGTAGAGGGGTCCCAGGGCCGGTATGGAGAGAGATCCAAGGGCCTGAGGGTAGAGAGAGATCAGGACCAGGAGGCACAGAGAGACCAGGGCCGAGAGGCAGAGCGGGATCAGAGCCAGGAGTCAGAGGAGGACCAAGGCCAGGAGGCAGAGGGGTACCTGGGCTGGGTTATAGGGGCACCAGGGCCGAGAGGCTGGGGAGACCAGGGCCGAGGGGCAGGGGGGGACTAGGGCCAGGAGGCAGAGATGGACCAGGGTGGGGAGGCAGACGGGAACCACAGCCAGCAGGCAGAGGTATACCTGCACTGGGAAACAGGGGGACCAGGGCAGGGAGGTAGAAGGGTACCTAGGCCAGGAGAATGCCAACCAGGGCTGGGAGGCAGAGGGGTACCAGGGCCAAGAGGCAGAGGGGCACCTGGGCCAGGAGGAAGAGGGGGACCAGGGCCAGAAGACAGAGGGGTACCAGGGCCAGGAGATGGGGGACCAGGGCCGGGAGGCAGAGGAGCCTCAGGGCCAGAAGACAGAGGGGTACCAGGGCCAGGAGACGGGGGACCAGGGTCAGGAGGCGGAGGTGTACCTGGACTAGGAAATGGGGACCAGTGACAGGAGGTAGAGGGGTACTTGGGCCGGGAGACAGGAGGACCACGGCCAGAACGTATAGGGGACCCAGTGCCGTGAATGAGAGGGACCAGGGCCTGGAGGTAGAGGGTGACCAGGGCGGAAAGACAGGGAGGGACCAGGGCCGGGAGACAGAGGGGGAGCAGGGCCAGGTGGCAGAGGGGTACCGGGTCCGGAGACAGGGAGCCAGGGCCTGAAGGTAGAGGGGACTCAGGGCCGGGACGGAGAGAAGGGCCAGGGCCAGGAGGTAGAGGGAGACGAGGGCCGGCAGGCACAGGGGGACCTGAGCCGGTAGGCAGAGGGACCAGGTCCGGGCGAAAGGTGGGGACCAAGGCAGGGAGGTAGAAGGAAACTAGGGCCGGAGGGAGAAGGGGACCAGAGCCGGAAGGTCGCGGGGGGACCAGGGCCAGAGAGTAAATTGGGACCAGGGCTGAAAGGCCGGGGGGGACAAGGGCCGGGAGGAAGAGGGGGACCAGGGCTGAGAAGTCATGTGCGGGGGTAGGGCAGGGTGCCAGAGTGGGACCAGGACCAGGAGGCAGAGGGCTTCCTGGGCAATTAGGCAGAGGGGGACCAGGGCCGGGAGGCAGAGGTATACCTGGGCCGGGAGACATTGATACCAGGGCCGGAATGTAGAGGGGACCCAGGGACGGGACGGAGAGAGACCCAAGGGCCTGGAGGTAGAGGGAGACCAGGGCAGGGAGGCACAGAGGAGCCAGGGCCGGGTGGCAGGGGGGAGCAGGGCAGGGTGGCAGAAGGGGACCAGGGCCAGGAGGTATAAGGGTACCTGTGCCGGGAGACGGGGTACCAGGGCTGGAAGGCAGAGGGGGACCAGGGCCGGGAGGCAGAGGGGGAACAGGGCCGGTAGACAGGGGGACCAGGGCCGAGTAGCAGAGGTGTACCTGTGCCGGGAACAGAGGGACCAGGGCCAGGAGGAAGAGGGGTATGTGGCCCGGGAAACAGGGGGACCAGGGCCGGGAGACAGAGTGGTACCTGGGCCAGGAGATAGGGGGACTAGGGTCGGGAGGCAGAGGGGGACCAGGGCCGGGAGGCAGCGGGGTATCTGGGTCTAGAGCTAGGGGGACCAGGGCCAGGACCAGGCCTTGAGAGACCCAAGGGCCTGGAGGTAGAAGGAGACCAGGGCCGGGAGGCAGAGGGGGACCAGAGCTAGGCAGCAGAGGGGTACCAGGGCCAAGAGGCAGAGGGGCACCTGGGCTGGTAGAGAGGGTACCAGGGCCGGGAGGAAGAGGGGGACCAGGGCCAGGAGGCACGGGGCTACCTGGGCCGGAAGGCAAAGGGGGAACAGGGCCAAGAAGCAGTGGGGGACAAGGGCAGGGATGCAGAGGGGGACCAGGGCCTGGAGGCAGAGGGGGACCAGGGCCAGAAGACAGAGGGGTACCAGGGCCAGGAGATGGGGGACCAGGGCCGGGAGGCAGAGGGGGACTAGGGCCAGGAGGCAGAGGGGGACCAGGTCCGGGAAGCTGTGAGGTACCTGGGCCAGGAGGCAGAGGGGTACAGGTGCTGAGAAGCTGGGGGGAGCAGGTCAGAGAGGCAGAGGGGCACCAGGGCCAGGAGGCAGAGGTGTACCTGGACTAGGAAATGGGGACCAGGGACAGGAGGTAGAGGGGTACTTGGGCCGGGAGACAGGAGGACCACGGCCAGAACGTATAGGGGACCCAGGGCCAGGAACGAGAGAGGGACCAGGGCCTGGAGGTAGAGGGTAACCAGGGCGGAAAGACAGGGAGGGACCAGGGCCGGGAGACAGAGGGGGAGCAGGGCCAGGTGGCAGAAGGGTACCGGGTCCGGAGACAGGGGACCAGGACCAGGAGGCAGAGGGGTACCTGGGCAAGTAGGCAGAGGGGGACCAGGGCCGGGAGGCACAGAGGGTCCAGGGCCGGGAGGCAGAGGGGGACCAGGAAAGGGCGACAGAGGGGTACTAGGGCCAGGAGACGGGGTCCAGGGCTGGGAGGTAGTGGGGGACCAGGGCTGAGAGGTGGGGTGGACTGGGGCAGGGAGGCTTAGGGGGACCAGGGCCGGGACGGAGAGAGACCCAAGGTCCTGAAGGTAGAAGAAAAACAGGTCCGGAAGGTATTTAGGGATGAGGACCGGGAGGAAGATGGGGACCAGGGCTGGGAGGTAGAGGGGATCCAGGGCTGGGATGGAGAGAGACCCAAGGGCCTGGAGTTAGAAGGAGACCAGGGCAGGGAGGCAGAGGTGGACCAGGGCAATGCGGCAGAAGGCTACCATGGCTAGGAGGCAGAGGGTTACTTGGGCTGGGAGATGAGGGATAAGGGCCGGGAGGAAGAGGGGGACCAAGGCCTGGAAGCAGAGGGGGCGCAGGGCCAGGAGGCAGAGGGGTACCTTGGCCGGGAGATAGGTGGACCAGGGCCGGGAGGCAAAGGGGTACCTGGACCAGAAAGAAAAAAATGGACCAGGGCTGGGAGGTAGTGGGGTACCTGGACTGGAAGTCATGGTGACCAGGGCTGGTTGGTAGAGGGTAACCAGGTCTGGGAAGGAGAGAGGGCCCAGGGCCTGGAGGTAGAGGGAGACCAGGGCGAGGAGACACAGAGGGACCAGGGCTGGGCGTCAGAGGGGGACCGGGGCGGGGAGACAGAGGGGGACCAGAACCAGGAGGCAGAGGAGTACCTTGGCCGGGAGACAGGGGGACCAAGGCAAGGAGGCAGAGGGGTACCAGGCCTGGCAGTCAGGGGGACCAGGGCCGAGTGGCAGAGGGGGACCAGAGCTGAGAGATTGGGGGGACCAGGGCAGGGAGGCAGAGGGGGACCAGGGCAGGGAGGCAGATGGGGACGAGGGCCAGGAGGCAGAGGGGTACCTGGGTCGGGAGACACGGGACCAAGGCCAGGTGGCAGAGGGGTACCTGGGCCGACAGGGGGACCAGGGCCGAGCAGCAGAGGGAGACCAGGGCCAAGGGATGGGGGGGGACCAGGGCCGGGAGGAAGAGGGGTAGCTGGGCCCGTAGACAGAGGGACCAGGGCCGAGAGGCAGAGGGGGACCATGGCCGAGAGGCAAAGGGGGACCAGGGTTGAGATGTGGGGGGGACTAGGGCCGGGAGGCAGAGGGGCACCTGGGCTGGGAGACAGGGTTCAGGGCTGGGAGGCAAAGGGGGACCAGGGTCAGGAGGCAGTGGGGTACATGTGCCGGGAGGCAGAGGGGGACCAGGGCTGAGAGGTGGGAGGGACCAGGGCAGGGACGCAGAGGGGGACCAGAACTGGGAGGCAGAGGGGGACCTGGGCTGGGAGTCAGAGGGTGACCAGGGCTGGGAGTCAGGGGGTGACCAGGGCTGGGAGGCTGTGGGGTACCTGGACTGGGAAACAAAGGGACCAGGGACGGGAGGTCATCTGGTACCTGGGCCAGAGGTTATGTGGACCAGGGCCGGTTGGTAGAGGGGAGCCAGGTCTATGAACCGGCACCCCCCAACCCCCGGCTCACTCTGGACCTCGACCCCTGGCCCACGTCATCCCCCGGGCCTGGAATGCCCTCCCTCTGCCCATCCGCCAAGCTAGCTCTCTTCCTCCCTTCAAGGCCCTGCTGAGAGCTCACCTCCTCCAGGAGGCCTTCCCAGACTGAGCCCCTTCCTTCCTCTCCCCCTCGTCCCCCTCTCCATCCCCCCCATCTTACCTCCTTCCCGTCCCCACAGCACTTGTATATATGTATATATGTTTGTACATATTTATTACTCTGTTTATTTTACTTGTACATAGCTATTCTATTGATTTTATTTTGTTAGTATGTTTGGTTTTGTTCTCTGTCTTCCCCTTTTAGACTGTGAGCCCTCTGTTGGGTAGGGACTGTCTCTATATGTTGCCAATTTGTACTTCCCAAGCGCTTAGTACAGTGCTCTGCACATAGTAAGCGCTCAATAAATACGATTGATGATGATGATGATGTGAAGGAGAGGGACCAGGCCCTGGAGGTCAAGGTGCACCGGGGCAGGGAGACAGAGGGGTACCTGGGCCGGGAGATGGGGTCAATGGCTGGGAGGCAGAGGGGTACCTGTGCCGGCAGGCAGGGGGACAAGGGCCAAGCGGCAGAGGGGGACCAGGGCCGAGAGATTGGGGTGGGGGGACCAGGGCCGGGAGACGGGGACTGGAGCCAGAAGGTAGAGGGGTAGCCGGGCCGGGAGAAGGCCGACCAGGGCCAGGAGGCAGCGGGGTACCTGGGCTGGGAGGCAGAGGGGTACAGGTGCTGAGAAGTTGGGGGGACCAGGGCAGGGAGGCAGAGGGGAACCAGGGCCAGGAGGCAGAGGGGTACCTGGACTGGGAAACAGGTACCAGGGCCGGTAGGTAGAGAGGACCCAGGACCGGGACCGAGAGAGCAGCCAGGGCCTGGAGGTAGAGGGAGACCAGGGCTGGCAGGCACAGGGGGACCAGGGCCCGGAGTCAGAGGGGCACCAGAGCCTGGAGGCTGAAGGTTTCCTGTGTCGAGATGCAGCGGGAGACCAGGGCCAGGAGGCAGAGGGGTTTCTGGGCCGGAAGGCAGAGGGGGACCAGGGCCGGGAGGCAGAGGGGTTCCTGGGCCGGGAGGCAGAGGGGTTCCTGGGCCGAGAGGCAACGGGAGACCAGGGCCAGGAGGCAGAGGGCTTTATGGGCCGGAAGGCAGTGGGGGACCAGGGCCAGGAGGCCGAGGGTTACCTGGGCCGGTAGACAGGGGACCAGGGCTGGAAGGAAGAGGGGGACCAGGGCCGGAAGGCAAAGGGGGAAGAGGGCCGAGAAGCAGGGGGAACCAGGGCCGGGTGGCAGATGGGGACCAGGGCCAGGCGACAGAGGGGTACCTGGGCCAAGAGATGGGGGTGCTCCTCTGCCTCCCTGCCCGTGTACCCCCCTGCTTCTCTGAAGTAAAGGAGAACTAGGGCCGAAAGACAGAGGGGGACCAGGGTCGTGTGGCAGGGGGTGACCAAGGCAGGGAGGCAGAGGGGGACCAGGGCCGGGTGGCAGAGGGGGACCAGGGACAGATTTAGAAGGGTACCTGGGCCAGGAGACCGGGGGATCAGGGCCGGGAGGTTGAGGAGACGCTGGGCTGGGAGGCAGAGGGAGACCCCGGCAGGGCAGCAGAGGGGGGCCAGGGCCAGGAGGCAGAGGGTTACCTGGGCGGGGAGACTGGGGGACCAGGGCTGGAGGTAGGGGGAACTCACGTCCGGGAGGCAGTGGGGGACCAGGGCAGGGTGGCACAGGGAGGACCATGGCCAGCAGGCTGAGGGGTACCTGGGCAGGGAGGCAGATGGGGGCCGGGGCCAGGAGGCCGGGGGGGACCAGGGCCAGGAAGCAGAGGGGTACCCGGGCCGATAGACGGGGCACCAGGGCCGCGAAGCGGGGGGTGAGGGGACAAGGTCAGGGAGGTAGAGGGGAACCATGGCCGGGAGACAGAGGGGGACCAGGGCTAGTAAGCAGGGGGACCACGGTTTGGAGGTAGAGGGAGACCAGGGCAGGTAGAACAGGGGGAACAGGGCCTGGATGTAGAGGGGACCCATGGCAGGGACGGAGAGGGACCCAGTGGCCTGGAGGTAGAGGGAGACCAGGACCGGGAAGCTTAAGGGACCAAGGTAGGGAGGCAGAGGGGTACCAGGGCCGAGAAGCAGGGGGGACAAGATCAGGGAGGCAGAGGGGAACCATTGCCGGGAGACAGATGGGAACAGGGCTGGTAGGTAGGGGGACCAGGGTCGGGAGGCAGAGGGGTACCTGTGCCGAGAGGCAGTGGGACTAGGGCAGAGAAGCAGAGGGGATCCAGGGCCGAGAGGTGGGGGGCAACCAGGTCAGAGAGGCAGAGCCCAGCCAGGGCCGGGAAGCATACGGGGGCCAGGGAGGGAAGGCAGAGGGGTACCTGGGCCAGGAGACTGGGGGAACAGGGCCGGGAAGTTGAGGGAAAGCAGGGCTGGGAGGCAGAGGGGGACAAGGGCCAGGATGCGGCAGGGTACCTAGGCCGGGAGTCACAGGAGGACCCGGGCCGAGAGGCGGGGGAGACCAGGGCAGGGAAGCAGAAGGTGACCAGGGCAGGGAGGCAGAGGGTGACCAGGGCCGGGTGGCAGAGGGAGACCAGGGCTGAGTAGCGGGGAGCAGGGCCGGCAGACAGAGAGTTTCCTCTGCCTCCCTGTCCTTGTCCCCCGGCTTCTTGGAACTAAAGGGGAACTAGGGCTGGCAGGCTTAGGGGAACCAGGGACGAAAGGCAGAGGGGGACCAGGGCACGGTGGCAGGGGGGGACCAGGGCCAAGAGGAGGGGCGGACCAGGGCCAGGAGGTAGAGGGGGACCCGGGGCGGGAGGCAGGGGGTGACCTGGGTAGGGAGTCAGAGTGGGAGCAGGGCCAGGAGGCAGGGGGGACCAGGGTCAGGAGGCAGAGGGGTACCCGGGCTGGTAGATGGTGGACCAGGGACGGGAGGTAGAGGGGAACTACTGAATCCCCGCTCTCCACTGAATGGGGGTGTTGGCCGGGAGCAGCTGCGAGGGCGCCCTCTGTTGGCCGATTCCTGGAGCTGCAGGAGGGTCCCCGGCTCCAGGCGATCCCCACGCTCCATTCAGTTAAGGATGTGGGGGGAACGGAAGGATCTGCGACGGCGCACCCTGCTGGCCGGCCTCGAGAGCTGCAGGAGAATCCCCAACCTCAGGCGATCCCCAAGCATCAGTTGATTTGGAGGGGACGGGAGAAGCTGAGAGGATGCCCTCTGCTGACCGAGTCCAGGAGCTTCAGGGGAATCCCCGGCCCCAGCCAATCACCGCACTCCACTGATTTGGGGTCGACGGGCAAAACTGCGAGGGTGCCATCTGATGGCCGAGCCTGCGAACTGCAGGGAAATCCCTTGCCCCAACCAATCGGCGCCCCACTTAATGTTGGGGGTGGGGGGGGGGTGGACGGGAAGACCTGTGAGGGCGCTCGCTGGTGGCCGAGCCCAAGACGTGCAGGAGGGTCCCCGGATCCAGCCGATTCCCACGCTCCACTCAGTTAAGGAGAAGGGCGGGGGAGGGGAACGGGAAGACCTGTGAGGGTTTCCTCTGCTGGCCGAGCTCATGAGCTGCAGTGGAATCCCCGATCCCAAACAATCCCCAAGTAGCAGTCAATTGGGGGAACGGGAGGAGTTTCAAGGATGCCCCCTGCTGGCCGAACTCGAGAGTTGCAGGGGAATCACCATCCTAAGTCGTTCCTCAAGCACCAGTTGATTTGGAGGGGACTGGAAAAGCTGAGAGGGTGCCCTCTGCTGACCGAGTCCAAGAGCTGCAGGAGAATCCCCGGCCGCAGCCAATCCCCGCACTTCACTGATTTGGGGGCGACGGGAGAAGCTGCGAGGGAGCCATCTACTGGTCGGGCCCGCAAGCAGCAGTGAAATCCCTTGCCCCAACCAATCCGCACCCCACTGAATTGGGGGAACAAGAGGACCTGCGAAGGCGCTCTATGCTGGTCGAGCACAGGAGCTGCAGGAGGGTCCCCGGGTTCAGCCGAACCCCACACTCCACTCAGTAAAGGAGAGGTGTTGAAACGGGAAGAACAGCGAGGGCGTCCTCTGCTGGCTGAGCTCACGTGCTGCACGAGCCAATCCCCAAGCATTAGTTGACTGGATGGAACGGGAGGAGATGCGAGGGCGCCCTGTGGTGGCCCACCCAGAGAACTGCAGAACGGGCCACTGCCCCAGCCAATCCCCGCTCTGCAGTGAATGGGGGCTGGGTCGGCAGGTGCTGCAAGGGCACCCTTGGTTGCCCGAGCCAAGGAGCTGCAGGACGATCTCTGACTCCAGCCGATCCCCACCCTCCACTCATTTACGGAGAGAGCGGGGGGAAAGAGAAGAGCTGCGAGGGCGTCCTCTGCTGGCCAAGCTCGCGAGCTGCAGGAAAATCCCTGCCCCCAGCCAGTCCCCAAGCACAAGTTGATTGGGAAAAACGGCAGAAGATGCGAGGGTGCCCTCTGCTGGCCCGCCCAAAGCCCTGAAGGACGGGCCCCGGCCACAGCCAATCCCCGCTCTCCACTGAATGGGGTGTTGGCCGGGAGCAGCTGCGAGGGCGCCCTCTGTTGGCCGAGCCCAGGAGCTGCAGGAGGGTCCCCGGCTCCAGTCGATCCCTATGCTCCAATCTGTTAAGGAGAGGGGGGGAGACGGGAAGAGCTTCGAGGACATTCTCTGGTGGCCGAGCTCGCGAGCTGCAGGAAAATCCCCGACCCCAGGCAATCCCCATGCACCAGTATATTGGGGGAACGGGAGGAGCTGCGAGGGCGCCCCCTGCTGACCGACATCGCGAGCTGAAGGAGACTCCCCGACCTCAGCCGATCCCCACGCACCAGTTGATTTGCAGGGGACGGGAGAAGCTGAGAAGGCATCCTCTGCTTACCGAATCCAAGAGCTACAGGGGAGTCCCCAGCCCCAGCCAACCCCTGCACTCCACTGATTTGGGGGCTATGGGATAAGCTTCGAGGGCACCATCTACTGGCTGGGCCCACGAGCTGCAGGGAAATCCCTTGCCCCAACCAATCCACTCCCCACTGAATGGAGGAGGGCGGAGGGAGGACCTGCGAGGGCGCCCTCTTCTGCCCGAACCCAGGAGCTGCAGCACCTCCTGTCGGTCACCACACTCCACCCAGTTAAGGAGGGGTGGGGAAACGGAAAGACCTGCGAGGATGTCCTCTCCTGGCCGAGCTCGCGAGCTGCAGGGGAATCCCCGACCCCAGCCAATCCCCAAGCACCAGTTGATTGGGGGAAATGGGAGGTGCTGTGAGGGCGCCCCCTTCTGGCCGACCTTACGAGCTTCAGAAAAATCCCCTACCTCAGCCGATCCCCGAGCACCAGTTAATGTGGAAGGGACGGGAGAAGCTGAGAGGGAGCCATTTGCTGACCGAGTCCAAGAGCTGCAGGGGAATCCACGGCGAAAGCCAATCCCCGACCTCCAGGCACTTGGGGATGACGGGACAAACTGCGAGGGCGCCCTCAGCTGGCTGGGCCCGGGAGCTGCAGGGAAATCATGTGCCCCAAACAATCCACGCCCCACTGAATGGGCGGGAAGGGAGTATCTGCGAGGGCGCTCTCTGCAGGCCAAGACCGGGAGCTGCAGGAGGGTCCCTGGCACCAGCCGATCCGAACGCTCCACTCAATTAAGGAGAGGGGGGAAAACGGGAAGGGCTGCGAGGGCGACTTCTGCTGGCCGAGCTCGCGAGCTGCAGGAGAATCCAGGACCCCAGCCAATCCCAAAGCATAAGTTGGCCGACCTAGCGAGCTTCAGGTAATTCCCCGACCTCAGCCGATACCCAAGCACCAGTTGATTTGGTGAGGACCAGAGAAGCTGAGAGGGTGCCCTCTGTTGACCGAATCCTAGAGCTGCAGGGGAATCCCCGGGCCCAGCGAATCCCCCACTCCACTGATTTGGGGGCGACGGGAGAAGCTGCGAGGTCGCCATCTGCTGGCCTGGCCCGCGACCCGCAGGGAAATCCCTTGCCCCAACCAATCCACGCCCCACTGAATGGGGGTGTCGGGAAGACCTGCGAGGGAGCTCTCTGCTGTCCGAGCCCAGGCTCTGCAGGAGAGTCACCGGCCCCAGCCGATCCCCACGCTCCACTCAGTTAAGGAGAGGGGAGGATACGGGAAGAGCTGCAAGGGCGTCCTCTGCTGGCCGAGCTCACGAGCTGCAGGAGAATCCCCGATGCCGGCCAATCCCCAAGCAAAAGTCACTGGGGGAAACGGGAGGAGCTGCGAGGGCGCCACCTTCAGGCCGACCTCGCGAGCTTAAGGAGAATCCCTGACCTCAGCCGATCCCCAGTTGATTTGGAGGGGACGGGAGAAGCTGAGAGGGTGCCCTCTGCTGAACGACTCCAGGAGCTGCTGGGGAATCACCGGCCCCAGCCAATGCCCGCACTCCACTGATTTGGGGGCGAACGGAGAAGCTGCGAGGGCGTCATCTACTGGCCGGGCCTGCGAGCTACAGGAGGGTCCCCCGCTCCAGCCGATCCCCACACTCCGCTCAGTTAAAGAGAGGGGAGGAAACGGGAAGAACTGCGAGGGCGTCCTCTGCTGGCCGAGCTCGCGAGCTGCAGGAGAATCCCAAGCCAATCCCCAAGCACAAGCAAATGATTGTGGGAAACGGGAGGAGCTGCGAGAGCGCCCTCTGCTGTCCCACCCAGAGCACTGCAGGACGGACCCCTGCCCCAGCCAATCCCCGCCCTCCAGTGAATGGGGGTTGGGCCGGGAGGAGCTTTGAGAGCGCCCTCGGTTGGCCGAGCCCTGGAGCTGCAGTACGGTCCCCGGTTCCAGCCGATCCCCACGCTCCACGCATTTACGGAGAGGGCTGGGAACGGGAAGAGCTGCGAGGGAGTCTTCTGCTGGCCGAGCTCGCGAGCTGTAGGAAAATCCCCGACCCCAGCCAATCCCCAAGCACCAGTTGATTGGGGGAAATGGGAGGAGCTGCGAGGATGCCCTCTGCTGGCCCACCCAGAGCCCTGCAGGACGGGCCCCGGCCCCAGCCAATCCCCACTCTCCACTGAATGGGGTGTTGGCCGGGAGCAGCTGCGAGGGCGCCCTCTGTTGGCCGAGCCCAGGAGCTGCAGGAGGGTCCCCGGCTCCAGGCCAACTCCATGTTCCACTCAGTTAAGAAGGGTGGGGCGGGAAACGGAAGAGCTGCGAGGACGGCCCCTGCTGGCCGACCTCGCGTGCTGCAGGAGAATCCTCGACCTCAGCCAATCCCCAAGCACCAGCTGATTTGGAGGGGACGGGAGAAGCTGAGAGGGTGCCCTCTGCTGACCGAGTCCAAGAGCTGCAGGCGAATCCCCGGCCCCAGCCAATCTCCGCACTCCACTGATTTGGAGACAGCGGGTGAAGCTGCGAGGGCCAAATCTGCTGGCCGGAACCGCGAGCTGCAGGGAAATCCCTTGCCCCTACTAAGCCGCGCCCTACTGAATGGGGCGGGGGGGGGGACGGGACAAGCGGACCTGCGAAGGTGCTCTGTGCTGGTCGAGCCCAGGAGCTGCAGGAGGGTCCCCGGGTCCAGCTGATCCCCACGCTCCACTCAGTTAAGGAGAGGTGTGGAAATGGGAAGGGCAGCGAGGGCGTCCTCTGCTGGCCGAGCTCACGAGCTGCAGGAGACTTCCCAGAACCCAGCCACTCCCCAAGCACCAGTTGATTGGGGGAACGGGAGGAGCTGCGAGGGCGGCCCGTGCTGGCCGACATCGCGAGCTGCGGGAGAATCCCCGACCTTAGCCGATCCCCAAGCACCAGTTTATTTGGATGGGACGGGAGAAGCTGAGAGGGCGCCCTCTGCTGACTGAGTCCAAGAGCTGAAGGGAAATCCCCGGCCCCGGCCAATCCCTGAATTCCACTGATTTGAGGGCGACCGGAGAAGCTGCGAAGGCGCCATCTAATGGCCGGGCCCAGGAACTGCAGGGAAATCCCTTGCGCCACAAATCGGCGCCCCACTGAATGGGGGGGAAGGCAGGACCTTGAGAGGGTGCCCTCTGCTGGCCGATCCCAGGAGCTGCAGGAGGGTCCCCAGCTCCAGGCAAGCCTCACTCTCCATTCAGTTGAGATGGGGGGAAGGGGAGGATCTGCAACGGCGCACCCTGCTGGCCGACCTCGAGAGCTGCAGGAGAATCCCCAACCTCAGCCGATCCCCAAGAACCAATTGAATGAATGAATGAATGAATTTCTCTGGGCCTCAGTTACCTCCTCTGTAAAATGGGGGTGAAGACTGTGAGCTCCACGTGGGACAACCTGATCACCTTGTAAATTCCCCAGCGCTTAGGACAGTGCTTTGCACATAGTAAGGGCTTAATGGATGCCATCATTATTATAACAAGTTGGCAACATAGTAAGCTTCGTACCCAGGAAGCTTCGTACATAGTAAGCGCGGGCACGCTCAGACTGACCATGCGCTGCGCTCTTCCAGCGGGGGGCCTTCTCCCCCCGCACGGGCTCTGACTGCGCATGCGCAGCACTCTCCAGGTCGGGGGCTCCCTTCTCTCCGGCCCGGGCTCCGACCGCGCATGCGCCGCGCTCTCCAGGACGGGCCTCCCTCCCCCTCCCCCCGGGCGCGCTCCGACTGCGTATGCGCTGAACCCTCCAGGACGGGCCTCCCCCGCCCGCCAGGCGCGCTCTGAATCCGCATGCGCCGCGCCCTCCAGGGCGGCCCCGCGCCCGGGCTCTAAATGCGCATGCGCTGCGCTCTCCAGGGCGGGGGCTCCGTTCTCCCCCGGCCCGGGTTCCGAGGGCGCATGCGGCGAGCCCTCCAGGCCGGACCTCCCTCCTGAGTCGTGTCGGGGGTTCCCGCGCGAGCTCTGCCTGTGCATGCGCAGCGCTTTGCAGGGCGGGTCCCCCTTCTCCCCATGCCCGGGCTCTGACTGCGTATGCGCCGAGCCCTCCAGGACGGGCCTCCCTTCTGAGTCGTGTCGGGGGTTTCCCGCGCGTGCTCCGACCGCGCGTGCGCCGAGCTCTCCAGGACGGGCCTCCCTCCTCCCCCTTCCCCAGGGGCGCAGTCCGACTGCGCATGCTCCGGCCTCTCCAGGGCGGGGCCACCTCCTCGCCTCGCCAAGGCTCCGACTGCGCATGCGCCCCTCTCCGCCTTCTGCGCCGAGCTCCCTCCCTTCTCCCCGTTTCCCGGGCTTCGACTGCGCATGCGCTGCGCTCTCTAGGGCTCAAGATATAGATTTGGGGACTTTATCGTTCATTCATTCACTCAATCGTATTTATTTATTGACCGCTTGCTGTGTGTAGAGCACTGTGCTAAGCGCTTGGGAATAGGATGGTATATAGTATATTACAGTATAGTATAGTACAGTATAGAGAAGCAGTGTGGTGCAGTGGCAAGAGCCCGGGCTTTGGAGTCAGAGGTCAGGGGTTCAAATCCCGGCTCCACCGCTTGTCAGCGGTGTGACCTTGGGCAAGTCACTTCACTTCTCTGGGCCTCAGTTCCATCTGTAAGATGGGGGTAAAATGGGGGTGAAGTCACTAGACTGTGAGCCCACTGTTGGGTAGGGACTGTCTCTATATGTTGCCAATTTGTACTTCCCAAGCGCTTAGTACAGTGCTCTGCACATAGTAAGCGCTCAATAAATACGATTGATGATGATGATGATGATGAGCCCCGCGGGGGGCAACCTGATCACCCAGCGCTTAGAACAGTGCTTCATTCATTCATTCCGTCGTATATATTGAGCGCTTACCGTGTGCAGAGCACTGTACTAAGCGCTTGGGAAGTAGGGAAGCAGCGTGGCTCAGTGGAAAGAGCCCGGGCTTTTAAGTCAGAGGTCATCGGTTCAAATCCCGGCTCTGCCACTTTCATTCAGTCGTATTTAGTGAGCGCTTACTGTGTGCAGAGCACTGGACTAAGCGCTTGGGAAGTACAGGTCGGCAACATATAGAGACGGTCCCTACCGAAAGTCGGGCTCACAGTCTAGTAGAAGGGGGAGACAGAAAACAAAACAAAACATGGAGACAGGTCAGGACTTCCTGGCCCCTCCTGCCCTCCCCCGGCACTCCGTGACCCCTCCTATCCCCCTCAGCAGCCCCTGCCTCCCTGCCACTTCCTGGCCCTCCCACTCCCTCCTGACCTCCCTCAAGTCCCTTCCTGAACCCCCGACCCTTTCTAATCCCCTGGGTATCCCCTGATCCCATCCCCGCCCACTCCCGGCCCTCTGGCATTCCCAAATCCTGTGACGCTCCCTGACCCCCTGGGAAGCCCTGACCCCTACCCCCTCCTGCTTCTCTCTCAGCTCCAGCCCCTCCTGCCCCTTCCCACCCCCTGCCCCCTGCTTCCCCATGGCCCCTGCCCCGGCGCTGCCATTCCCACGGGCTCCTTCCTCTCCAGCAAGCAGGGCCGGGCCTTGGTGGGACGCCGGGGTCAGAGGGCAGAAGTGGATCTGACAGATCCTGAAGGGTGTCTCCGCTGTACCTACAGAGTGGGCAGATGCTGGGGGTCCTGGGGAGCTCAGGTGAGCGGGGGCTCCGGTCCGGCCAGTGGCTCTGACCACTTTCAGGCAGAGGCCTAGCCTGGCTTTGTTGCGGTGGCCCAGCCACCAGGGACCCAGCTGGGGCTGGGGAGGTGGGAGGGCAGTGGGTCAGTGGCACTTCCGGGCAGCGTCTGTGGGCCCGTCTCCTTGGACCCCACTCTTCCCATCCCCCCGGGCCATCCCTGCTCCCGTCCTGCCCACCCCTCGGCTACCCCAGCTCTTCCCCCCCAACTCTTCCCGCACTTGGCCCGTTTCTGTCCGGGCTCCCGCCTCAGGGCTCTCCTCCCTCCCCGGCTCTCCCATCCCTCCCCTCTCCCCCGCGACAGGTTCCGGGAAGACCACGCAGCTGGACGCGCTGTCGGGGCGGCTGAGGCAGCAGGGGACACTGGTGGGAGACGTGTGTGTGAACGGCCACCAGCCGCGCTCCGACCAGTTTCAGGATTGCATCTCCTATGCCCTGCAGGTGGGGACCCGCATGGCTACTGGGTGGTTTCCCGGGCAGGCAGTCGAGGTGCCGCAGTGTGTGTGCCGTCTGTGCGGTGTAGGCACTGCCGTGTGACTCCCTGGCCGGGCAGTGTTGACTGCAAAGAGGCATCCCGGCCAGGCAGTGTAGACACCCCCGAGTGGCATCCCGGCCAGGCGGCGTAAACACTGCAGTGCGGTGTCCTGGCCGAACAGTCTAGCTGCTGCAGGTCTTCAGTGTGGGGCTGGACTGACTTCAGTGTCCTCTCCACCGCTGTTGCAGGAGGACACTTTTCTGGGCTACCTCACCGTCCAGGAGACCCTGACATACACAGCGCAGCTGGCCATTGGCACCGTTTCCCCTGCAGGAAGGTGGGTGAGCGGGCATCAGCAAGCCCTAAGCGTCCAAACTATGCTCTTCTCTTGGGGAGCATTCCATGCCTCAGTTTACCCCTTCAGTCTTTGGGCTTCTCATTTCAGGGGCTACCCCAGAGGCCCCCTGGCCACGTGCAGAGTCCTTGGGGTGTCCAGCCGGCCTTCCCCACAGGGACTCACGGGCAGAAGAACCTGAGGGGATCAGGGTGTGGGTGGGACACTGGGTGGTCACTCTATGCCCTCAGGGAGAGGCAGGGCTATTTGGTGGGCATACTGACTGTACTCTGTGCCCACAGTGGTGTAGCCATGTGGTGGGCACACTGACCATGCTCTGTGCCTGCGGGCAGGGTGGTGGCCTTGCGGTGGGCATGCTGACTGTACTCTGTGCCCGCATTCAGAGCAGTGGCCATGTGGTGGGGACACTGACCACGCTCTGTGCCCGCAGGCAGAGCGGTGGCCCTGCAGCGGTCAAGCTGAGCTTGTTGTGTGCCCACAGGTAGAATCGGGGATGGTGGAGCTGAGCCTCAGCCACGTGGCGGACACGCTGACCGGGAGCCGTGCGACCGGAGGCATTTCTAATGGCGAAAGGCGTCATGTGTCCATCGCGGCCCAACTCCTCCGGGATCCAAGTGAGTGGCTGGCCTGCGAAGCCATCTCTGGGCACTTCAGGGGGCCCCAGAAAGCAGGCCTTTCTGCTCTGATGTGGGTACTTGGTGGACGCACTTGTCAGCTGTGTGACTTTGAGCAAGTCACGCCGGTCTCACCTCTGCAACATTGCCAAGATCCGTCCTTTCCTCTCCATCCCAACCGCTACCCTGCTCGTTCAAGCTCTCATCCTATCACCGTCTGGATTACTGTATCAGCCTCCTCTCCGATCTCCCATCCTCCTGTCTCTCCCCACTTCAATCCATACTTCACGCCACTGCCCGGATTGTCTTTGTCCAGAAACGCTCTGGGCATTTTACTCCCTTCCTCAAAAATCTCCAGTGGCTACCAATCATCCTATGCATCAGGCAGAAACTCCTCACCCTCGGCTTCAAGGCTCTCCATTACCTCGCCCCCTCCTACCTCACCTCCCTTCTCTCCTTCTACAGCCCAGCCCGCGCCCTCCGCTCCTCTGCCGCTAATCTCCGCACCGTGCCTCGTTCTCGCCCATCCCGCCGTCGACCCCCGGCCCGCGTCCTCCCCCTGGCCTGGGATGCCCTCCCTCTGCACATTCGCAAGCTAGCTCTCTTCCTCCCTTCAAGGCCCTACTGAGAGCTCACCTCCTCCAGGAGGCCTTCCCAGACTAAGCCCCCTCCTTCCCCCCTCCCCCTCCATCCCCCCCGCCTTACCTCCTACCCTTCCCCACAGCACCTGTATTTATGTATATATGTTTGTACGTATTTATTACTCTATTTATTTTGCTTGTACATATCTATTCTATTTATTTAATTTTGTTAATATGTGTTGTTTTGTTCTCTGTCTCCCCCTTCTAGACTGTGAGCCCACTGTTAGGTAGGGACCGTCTCTATATGTTGCCAACTTGTACTTCCCAAGCGCTTAGTACAGTGCTCTGCACACAGTAAGCGCTCAATAAATACGATTGATTGATTGATTGATATAGGGAAGCAGTGTGGTGCAGTGGCTAGAGCCCGGGCTTTGGAGTCAGAGGTCAGGGGTTCAAATCCCGGCTCCACCGCTTCTCAGCTGTGTGCCCTTGGGCAAGTCACTTCACTTCTCTGGGCCTCAGTTCCATCTGTAAAGTGGGGATGGAGACTGTGAGCCCTGCGAGGGACAACCTGATCACCTTGTAACCCCCCAGCGCTTAGAACAGTGCTTCATTAACTCCTTTGGGGGGAACGGGAGAAACTGCGAGGGCGCCCTCTGCTTGTCCACCCAGAGCCCTGCAGGACGGGCCCGGGCCCAGCCAATCCCCGCGCTCCACTGAATGGGGGGGTGGGCCGGGAGGAGCTGTGATGGCTGCCCAGGAGCTGCAGGACGGTCCCCGACTCCAGCTGATTCCCACGCTCCAGTCATTTAAGGGGGGGGAGGGGGGAAGCGGGAAGAGCTGCGAGAGCGTCCTCTGCTGACCTAGTTCGCGAGTTGCAGGAGAATCCCCGACCCCAGCATATCCCCAAGCACCAGTTGATTGGGGTGAATGGAAGGATCTGCGAGGGCGCCCCCTGCTAGCCGACCTCGCGATCTTCAGGAGAATCCCCATCCTCTGCCGATCCCCTAGCACCAGTTGATTTGGAGGGGACGGGACAAGCTGAGAGGTGGGCTCACTAGACTGTGAGCCCACTGTTGGGTACGGACTGTCTATATATGTTGCCAACTTGTACTTCCCAAGCGCTTAGTACAGTGCTCTGCACACAGTAAGCGCTCAATAAATACGATTGATTGATTGATTGATTGATTGAGAGGTCGCCCTCTGCTGACTGAGTCTAAGAGCTTCAGGGGAATACCTGGCCCCAGCCAATCCCCACACTCCACTTATTTGGGGGCTACGGGAGAAGCTGAGAGGGCCGGGACTGCCGGGCCCGTGAGCTGCAGGAAAATCTCCTGCCCCAACCAATCTTTGCCCCACTGAATGGGGGGGCGGGAGGTGCTGCATGGGCGCTCTCTGCCGGCCGAGCCCAGGAGCTGCAGGAGGGTCCCCGGCTCCAGCCGAATCCCATACTCCACTCAGTTAAGGAGAGGGGGCGGGGAACGGGAAGAACTGCGAGGGCGACTTCTGCTGGCCGAGCTGGCGAGCTGCAGGAGAATCCCCGACCCCAGCTAATCCCCAAGCACCAGTTGATTGGGAGGAACGGGAGGTGCTGCGAGGGCGCCCTCTGCTGGCCCACCCAGATCCCTGCAGGACGGGCCCCGGCCCCAGCTAATCCCCACGCTCCACTGAATGGGGAATGAGCCGGGAGGAGCTGCGAGGGCCGCCTAGGAGCCTCACGAGCTGCAGGAGGGTGGCCGGGCCCGCAAGCTTCAGGGAAATCCCTTGCCCCTACCAATCCACGCCCCACTCATTTAAGGGGGGACGGGGGACGGCAGCTTCTCCCGTCGCCCCCAAATCAGTGGAGTGCGCGGATCGGCTGGCCATGCCCGCGAGCTGCAGGGAAATCCCTTGCTCCAACCAATCCGCGCCCCACTGAATGAGGGGGGGCGGGAAGAGCTGCATGGATGCTCTCTGCCGGTCGAGCCCAGGAACTGCAAGAGGGTCCCCGGCCCCAGCCAATCTCCGCACCCCACTGAATCGGGGGTTGGCCTGGAGGAGCTGCGAGGGCGCCCTCTGTTGGCCGATCCCAGGAGCTGTAGGAGGGTCCCCGGCTCCAGCCGATCCCCACGCTCCACTCATTTAAGGAGAGGGGGGGAAACGGGAAGAGCTGCGAGGGCGTCCTCTGCTGGCCGAGCTCACGATCTACAGGAGAGTCCCCGGACCCAGCGAAGACCCACCCCACCCCTTTTCCTCTGCTCCTTCACCCCTCCCCATCGCCCCCACTCCTTCTGCCCTATCCCCTTCCTCTCCCCCAGCACTTGTCCATATTTGTATATATTTATCATTTTATTAATGCTGTGTATATATACATATATAATTCTATTTATCTATTTCGATGATATTAACGCTTGTCTACTTGGTTTGTTTTGTTGTCTGCTTCCCCCTTCTAGACACTCCATTGTTGTGTAGGAATTGTCTCTATTTGTTGCTGAATTGTACATTCCAACCGCTTAGTACAGTGCTCTGTACTACGATTGAATGAATGAGTCACAGTAGATCGTACGACTTTCCTTCCTGTCTCACGAGTCTGAATTATGATGTGTTTGACTCAATCAATCGATCGATCGATCGATCGATTGATCCATCAATTGTGATGATTGAGTGCATTCTCTGCATAGAGCACTGTACTCAGCTTTTATGGGGGTACGACCCAACAATAAAATAGACAAATTCCCTGGCCAGAACGAGCTTTCGGTCTCCAAGGGGATACAGAAACCAATAGGAATCAATTCATTGCAGCTTTACACGGAAGTGCTGGGGGATTGGCCGTGGGGCACGAAGGGGAAGGTATTTCGATAGACGGAAACGATCGCTGTCCAGAGAAAACATCGGACGACGACTCCCAGATGTCTTTGGGCCTCGAGCCTCCACAGAACCCTCCCCGACAGAGCCTGATTGACTGAATTATGTTGCCAACTTGTACTTATGTTGCCAAATTGTACTATGTTGCCAACTTGTACTATGTTGCCACCTTGTACTTATGTTGTCAACTTGTACTTCCCAAGCGCTTAGTACAGTCCTCTGCACACAGTAAGCGCTCAATAAATACGATTGAATGAATGAATGAATAGATCGGTGCTTAGCCTGGGCTCCATGGGGATCCATTGGAGAGCGCGAAGTACTGATTAGGTTTCGCTTCCTCTTGGGGACGGCCAAGGGCAGCTTCCTGGACTAACGGGGAGCGGGCTCAGGCCAATGAAGCCCCTCCCTATTTAAGTTGCCGGCTTTCATTACATGGGCCGCTCAGTGCTTTGGCGGTTGTCACGTGCTAAATTCTCCCTAGAGCGAATGGGATGAAAAGAACCTGATGTGAACGGAGTTTGGGATCTCCGTGTTCTCTGCACTATACCGCTCAGGGAGTGGTAGCAAGTACTGAAAATATACCATAATCACTATCAATCTCAATCAAAAAACGTGCTAAATAACGGCCGCGCGCGCCATCCTCGCTCTGGCCCATAGCCTCGGGCCGCGCCACTGGGCACGATGGGACAAGTAATTCGGGAGGCGAAAGTGAACGCCTGCCAAGAGCGAGGCTCAGACTAGGACTAGCAGAGGTCTTTGTGCCCCGATCTGCCACACCACGCTCCCTCCCAACGCGACACGGCCGGATTGTTTGGTTGGGTGCCTGAGAAGGCCTGTGTCGCCCCCTCTTCTCACAGGGCTATTGGTTCAGCTTTTACTCTTGGCCCATCGTTGGTGTGATGACCGTACGACATAACGAGCAGCAGCCTCTGTCCCACATCGGAGCTGGCAGCCTGTGGAAGAGATTTAACACGTAGTTCATCCTCAGGTGTACAGGTGTAGTAGCTGAGACACACAAATTCCAGAGTGCCTTGGCCAAGGTCACACAGCACAAAAGTGTCAAACGGGGACTTGGTCCCAGTTCTGGAGCATCCTTCAACCCTGCGCCCTTTCCCATACCCTTCACTGCTTCTCGATGCGTGGTGCGAGGTTGTTTCGAGGGCGGGTGGCTCTGGGAATCCAGAATAGATGGCCGGGGCCAGATGAATGCGAGCAGCTGACCTCTTGTAACAAATCTGGAGTATTACATTGGCGCTCAAGCAGTGCTTCAGTCATTTTTTACTTCGTCGTCCTGTATGACGTCCCCCTCTTGGCTACATTGTCCAGTTCCTTGGGCCTGGGACCGTATGTACCAGGACCGTCCGACACCTCCAACTACACATGTCCAAACCCATCTTTCTTCTCTTTCAATTCGAACCCTGTACGAGCACCTGCTTTTTTTTGGTCTCTTTGTTTTGTCTTCTACTGGTATTTCTTCATTATCGCTTGCTATGTGCCAGGTACTGTCTTCGGCTTTGGGGTAGATTCAGGCTAATCTGGTTGGACACACCCCTGCCCTACATGGGACTCACGTTCTTCACCTTCCCTTTTACAGATGAGGTAATTGAGGCCCCGAGAATTCATTCATTTGTTCATTCATCCATTCAATCGCAATGACTGAGAGCTTTCTGTATGCAAACCACCGTCCTTGAAGCTTGGGAGAGTATACGATAAATATAAATAGACAGAATCACAGTCCACGGTGAGATCAGAGTCCAGAGGGGGAAACAGACGTTAAGATACAGAAATAGATAAAGAAGGAAAGAGAAAAATGAATCAATCCGACATTTACAGAGAGGGGAATTGCCCACGGTGTGACATTGTCAAGAGCCATAATTAGAGCTCTCGGCATCAGATCTAGCTGCTTTCCTTTAGAATCACTGTATATCATACGACTTTTCTCCCTAATAATAGTAATAATGATAATGATAGCATTTATTAAGGGCTTACTATGTGCAAAGCACTGTTCTAAGTGCTGGGGAGGTTACAAAGTGATCAGGTTGTCCCACTGGGGGCTCACAGTCTTAATCCCCATTTTACAGATGAGGGAACTGAGGCGCAGAGAAGTTAAGTGACTTGCCAAAAGTCACACAGCTGACAGTTGGCGCAACTGGGATTCGAACCCATGATCCCTGTCTTGCACTTCTCAATTTTGATGCCGTGTTTAACATAATCAATTGATCGATCCTTCGAGCGATCGTTTTGAATAAGGGTATTCTCTGCGTGGAGCACCTTACTCGGCTTTTGTGGGGACATAACCAAACAATAAAAGTGACACATTCCCTGACCTCAGTGAGCTTTCAGTCCCCAGGAGGAGACAGGCACCGCTGGAATCAATTCATTGCAGCTATAGACGGAAGGGGTGGTGGCTGGACGTTGCCGAGAGAGGCTCAGAGCGGCCGCAGTGCTACGCAAAGCTGCCCTTTGCCAGGCAGCATATCGGCCACATGAGCCTACTGCCAGCCCCCTAACGGCCTCGAGGAAGGCCTTGGGACACGACACGGATGGTAGTTCGGTAGGCGGAGGCGATTGCTGTCCAGAGAGAGCATCAGGCTATGACGCCCAGGGGCCTTTGGGCCTCGAATCTCTCCTGAACCCTCCTGAAAGGGTCTGATTGACTAGGTCGGTGCCTGGGCTCGGCTCCATGGTGATGTGACGGAAAGCGCCGCGTTCTAATGAGGGTTCGCTTCCGTGGGAGCATTTTGGGGAGGGCCAGGGGCACCCTCCTGGACCAGTGGGGAGCGGGAACATGTCAGTGAAACGCCTTCCGATTTTAGGGGCCTGCTTTGAATACACGGGGCTGCTCAATACCCTGGTGGTTGGTTGTGTGCTATACTCTTCCGTGAACAGATGAGATGAAAGGACCCCGATTTAGATGGTGTTAGGGATCTCTGCGTTCTCTGCACTACACCTCCCAGGGAGTAGTAGCAGGTACTTAAAAATCCCATAACTAACGTTCTAAACCGCCTCCGTCTGCTCCTTACGCCCATGGCCTCGTTGCCCAGTCACAGGGCGTGATGAGCCTGGTAGCTCGGGAGTCAGGGATTTACACCAGTCAAGAGAGAGGGACAGACTACGCGTCTCAGACCTCTTTGGTCCCCGATCCGCCAGGCCGCGCTCCCTCGGCCGGATTGCCTGGCTGGGTGCCTGGGCTGGCCTCTGTCTCCTTCCGGTTTCTCGTAGTCTGGCTGGTTCAGCAATTACTGTTGGCCAATCGCCGGCGGGGACCGTACGACAAGAGCAGAGGCAGCCTGCGTCCCCCATCGTGGTTCACGGCCTCTGGAAGAGGATTAACGCGTGATTCATCCTCATGTTTAAAGGTGTGGCAGCTGAGGCAAAGTGTCTTGGCCAAGGTCACAAAGCACCAAAGTGTTGCAACCGGGACGTAGTCCCAGGTCTGCCACATCCCAGTCCTTCACCCTTTGCAACTCGCCTTACTGCTTCTCCAGGGCGGTGAGAGGGTGTTTCGAGGGCGACAGGGCTCTGACGATCCAGAGGAGACGTCCAGGACCAGATGAATTTGGGCAGCTGCCCTCCCGTGGCAATTCTTGTGCATCACCTCGGCGCACAACCGATATTTCAGTCCTTTTGTACTTTGTCATCCTCTATGACGTCCTCCTCCTGGGAAAGTACAGTTTTGAATAATAATGATGGCATTTGTTAAGCGCTGACTATGTGGAAAGCACTGTTCTAAGCCCTTCGGAGTGTACGGACCGATCAGGCTGTCACATGTGGAACACAGTCTAAATCCCCATTTTTACAGATGATGTAACTGAGGCACAGGGAAGTGAATTGATTTGCCCAAAGTCACACACCTGACAAATGGCGGAGCCGGGATTAGTTTGTATCCCTCCTCCCACGTACATTGTCCAGTTCCTTGGGCCAGGAACCCAGAACAGTCCTCCTCTTCCAATTCGAACCCTGTCCAGGCACCTGCTTTTTTACTGGTCTCTTTGACTTTTCATCTACTGGTATTTCTTCATAAGCGCTTGCTAAATGCCAGGTAGTACTGACCAAGGCGCTGGGGTAGATTCAAGGTAATCTGGCTGGACACACTCCTGTTCCACATGAGACCCACAGTCTTCACCTTCCCTTTCACAGATGAGGTAACTGAGGCCTCAAGAATTCATCCATTTATTCCTTCCTTCATTCATTTAATTACACTGAGGGAGCTCTTACTGTGTGCAAAGCACTGTCCTCAGAGCTTGGGAGAATACAGTAGAATAATGAATAGACGCAATTCTGGCCCACAGTGAGCTCACGGTCTAGAGAGGGAGGCAGAAATAGATATACAGAAGTAGATGAAGAAAGAAAAAAAAAATAATTGACTCAATAACTCAATTACACGGGGTGACATTGTCAAGGACCATGCCAGAATAAGAGCTCGCTCCACCAGATCTAGCTGCTTTCCTTTCGCATCACTATAGAACGTACAACTTCTCTTCCTGACTCACAGGTCTGAGTCTATGGGGTTGTGTTTTACTCAATCGATCGATCGATCGATCAATTTTATTGATTTAGTTCATTCTGTGCGTAGAGCACTGCACTGAGCTTTTGCGGGAGTAAACCCCAACAATAAAACACATATTTCTGGCCACAGTGAGCTTTCATTCTCCACAGGGGAGACAGACACCAATAGGAATCAATGCATCGCGACTATGGAAGTGATGGGGCCTTGGGGGCTGGCGGAGAGGCTCAACGCGGCCGCAGGGCTGCACAAAACCTCCTTTTGCCAGGCTGAATATCGACTACCCGCGCTTTCTGTTAGCCCTCTCAACGACCTCGAGAGGATCGGTGGGGCACGACGGGTATGGTTGATCGGTAGGCGGAAGCAATCCCTGTCCGGAGCGAACTCCCAGAAGTCTTTGGGGCTTCGAGCCTCCCAGAAACCTCCCGAGAATATCTGACTGACTGGGTCGGTGGCTGGACTGGGCTCCACTGGAACCCGACGGAGAGCGCGAGATACTAATGAGGGTGTTCTCCCGTGGGATCATCTCCGGGAGGGTAAAGGGCAGCTGCCTAGACCAGCGGGAAGCGGGCTCATGCCAATGAAAGGACGTCTAAAAAACCCTCTACCGATTTAAGGGGGTTGTTTTCAGTACATGGTGCTCCTCTGTGCCTTGACGGGTGGCTGTGTGGCAACCCCTCCCGAGAGCGAATGGGATGAAACTATCCTGATTTTGGTCCGAGTGTGGGGGTTCCCGTGTTCTCCGCGCTACACCCCACATGGAGTGGTAGCAAGTACTTAAAAATATCATAATTACTATCAATCTCAAAAGAAAAATGTTCAAAACCACCACGGGCCCAGCGCCATTCACGCTTTGGCCCATGGCTTCAGGGCCCCCGCCCCGGGGCGCGGTGGGACCGGTGGTTCGGGAGGTGGAGGTGAACTCCAGTCAAGAGCAAGCAATCAAACTACGATTCCCAGAGGTTTTTGTGACCCGATCCGCCACGCCACGCTCCCTCCCACCGCCACATGGCCGGATTGGCTGTGTAGATGCCTAGGCTGGCCTCTGTCGCCTCTGCCTTTTCGCAATGCTGTTGCCTGAGCGATTACTCCTGGACCATCGTGGTGTGGGAGAGCGTTACGACCAGACCAGAGGCAGCCTGCGTCCCACATCGGGGCTCCCAGCCTGTGGGAGAGGGTTAACACGTGGTTTCACCCTCAGGTTTACAGGTGTGGCAGCGGAGGCAGACAGACTCCAAAATACCTAGGTCAAGGTTTACACAGCACAAAAATTCGCGAAAGGGACTTGGTGCCATGTTTGCCATACCTAAGGCCTGAGCCCTATCCAATTCGCTTTGCTGCTTCTCGAGCGTGTTTGCGGGGTTGTTTCGACGGCTGCGGGGCTCTGGTGATCCAGAGGAGCTACTGCGGCCAGCTGAATCCGGACAACTGCACTCCCTTCTCAGGACCCCTGTACCTCCCCCTCCTCGATCCTCACCCCCAGCGATCTGGCCTCCTACTTCATCAGTTTAAACTAACTCCATCAGGTCTGAGCTCGCCAAAGTCACTCCTCCCCCTTCTCCAACCCCCCTGCTCTCAACCCTCTCTGCTACTCTCCCACCAGTACATCCCCGCAGTATCTTCAGATGAGATCTCCTCCCTTTTCTCAAGTGCTAGAGAGAATTCCTTCTCATCTAATGAAATCTCTCGCCCCTTCCCTCTTCCCTTTCTCAACTTCCACCTGGGACCGCCTCTCTCTCCACTGGTTCCTTCCCCTCTGCCTTGAAACATGCCCACTTTCCGCCTCTCTTGAATCTCTCCTTGACTCCACCCCCCTTTCTAGTTATCGCCCATCTCCCTCATTCATTCTTTCCAAACTCCTAGAACGAGTGGTCTACAACTCGCTGACTCGATTGCTCAGTACCAACTCTCTCCTGGACCCCCACCAATCTAATCTGGCTTCTGTCCCCTAAACTGCCCTCTCAAAGGTCACCTAATGACCTTCCTCGTACCAGATCCAATGGCTCCTACTCTATCATCATCATCATCAATCGTATTTATTGAGCGCTTACTGCTGGCAGAGCACTGTACTAAGCGCTTGGGAAGTACAAATTGGCAACATATAGGAGACAGTCCCTCCCCAACAGTGGGCTCACAGATCCTAAAAGGGGGTAAAAAAACCAAACATACAACAAAATTAAAATAAATAGAATAGATATGTACAAGTAAAATAAATAAATAAATAAATTGTGGAATAAATATGTACAAACATAAATATACCATACCAACAGGATGCTGTGGGGAAGGGAAGGGAGGTAAGATGGGGGGATGGAGAGGGGGGACAATAGGGGGAGGAGGAAGGAAGGGGCTCAGTCTGGGAAGGCCTCCTGGAGGAGGTGAGCTCTTAGTAGGGCCTTTGAAGGGGAGGAAGAGAGCTAGCTTGGCGGATGGGGCAGAGGGAGGGCATTCAAGGCAGGGGAATGACGTGGGCCGGGGGGGGTCGACGGCGGGACAGGTGAGAAACGAGGTACGAGGTGAGGAGATTAGCGGCAGAGGAGCGGAGGGTGCGGGGTGGGCTGAAGAAGGAGAAAAGGGAGGTGAGGTAGAAGGGGGCGAGGTGATGGAGAACCTTGAAGCCCAGGGTGAGTTGTTTCTCTGCCTCATGCGTAGATTGATTGGTAGCCACTGGAGATTTTGAGGAGGGTGAGTAATATGCCCCAGAGCGTTTCTGGACAAAGATAACCCGGGCAGCAGCATAAAGTATGGATTGAAGTGGGAAGGCAGGAGGAGATGCGAGCCTGGAGAGAGGGGGAGAGAGCAGGGGCAGAGATGTAGATCTGGGTGTCATCAGCGTAGAGATGATAGTTGAAGCCGTGGGAGCGAATGAGGTCACCAAGGGAGTGCGTGTAGATCGAGAACAGAAGGGGACCAAGCACTGAACCTTGGGGAACCCCCACAGTAAGAGGATGGGAGGGGGAGGAGGAGGCCTGCAAAAGAGTCTGAAAATGAACGACCCGGAGAGATAAGAGGAGAACCAGGAGAGGACGGAGTCTGTGAAGCCCAAGGTCAGATAGCGTGTTGAGGAGAAGGGGGGTGGTCCACAGTGTCGAAGGCAGCTGAGAGGTCGAGGAGAATTAGGACAGAGTAATGAGCCGTTGGATTTGGCAAGCAGGAGGTCATTGGTGACGCTTTGAGAGTGCAGTTTCCGTGGAATGTAGGGGACGGAAGCCAGACTGGAGGGGGTCGAGGAGACAGTTGTTGTTGAGCAATTCTAGGCTAGCACGTGTAGACAAACTACGTTCTACAACTCGTACTCTATCTTAATCCTCTTCGACCTCTTCAGCTGCGTTCGCCATTGTGGACCACCCCCTTCTCCTCTACACGCTTATCCTAACCTTGGCTTCACACACTCCGTCCTCTTCCTGGTTCTCCTCTTATCTCTCCGACCGTTCATTCTCAGTCCTCCTTTACGGGCTCCTCCTCCCACTCTCATCCCCTTTCTGTAGGGGTTCCTCAAGGGGTCAGTTCTTGGTCCCCTTCTGATCTCTATCTTACACTCACTCCCTTGGTGAATTCATTCGCTCCCAACGGCTTCGACTACCATCTCTACGCTGATGACACCCAAATCTACATCCTCTGGCCCTGCTCTTCTCTCTCCCTTCAGATTCGGGTCACCTCCTGCCTTCAGGACATCCCCATCTTGATCTAAAACGCAATATGTCCAAGTACTGGACTCCTTATCTTCCCTCCGAAACCCTGCCTTCTCCCTGACTTTCCCGTCACTGGAGATGGCACTACCATTCTTCCCATACTCGCAAGCCCGCAACTTTGGTGTCATCCTCGACTCCGCTCTCGTCGTTCACCCCCTCACATCCAATCCGTCACCAAAACCTGCCGATCACATCTCTGCAACCTCGCCAAGATCCACCCTTTTCCCTCTCCATTCGACCCGCTACCCTTGTTGGTTCAATCTCTCATCCTATCGCGACTGGATTACTGCATCAGCCTCCTCTCTAATCTCCCATTCTCCTGTCTCTCCCCACTTCAGTCTATACTTGACTCTGCTGCCCAGATCATCTTTGGGAAGAAACGCTCTGGGCATGTTACTCCCACTCCTCCAAAAATCTCCATTGGCTTCCTGTCAACCTACGCATCAAGCAGAAACTCCTCACTGTCGGCTTCAAGGCTCTCCGTCACCTCGCCCCCTCCTACCTCACCTCCCTTCTCTCTCTACCGAAGCCTAGCCCGCACCCTCTGCTTCTTCTGCCAATAACCCTCCTCGCTGTACCACGTTCTCGCCTGTCTCGCCATCGAACCCCAGGCCCAAGTCGTGCCTAATGAACTCTTCTTGAAAAGCGCAGAACGTTCAGTTCCATGTCCAACAACAGTACAGTAACAGAAGTTAGGCTATACTGATCCTTACCCTGAAGTATTGAGTCACATACGGAGTTGGGTCCTCGTTATAACTCGTTCAGCTTCTAGCCTGCTAATTAAAAGTGTAATATGCTTTCTCATTCTTTGAAAGTCTCCTGTTTTGAAACCCTAAAGTGCAAGATATATTAAATAGGAACTCCATGAAATTTCAAAGGTTCACTTCCATGTAAGATAGTAATACAGAAGCAGAAGCGGCCTACTACCGATCCTTGCACTGTAGAGAGAGTTTAGTGTTCTATACATCCATCATTTTTTCCAGCCGTTCTAAGTAGGCAAGTTTTACTAGAAAGTTGATAGAACGTGATTCTACTCCAACCTATCAAAGCCACCGTACCTGAAAGCCGTATTATATATGAGTTCCCTTCTGACATTTCAAATGTTCAGTTTCCATGTGCAACAGCAATGTAGTAACAGAAGCGATTTCCCCAGTCTTGCCCTCCATCAAGAGTCTAGTTTTTTTGCAAATTCCCATTTTTCTTCTACCATATTAAGGATTGAAGGTGAGGGAAAGCGTGTTTCCCCCCTATTCTGGAATGGTCAATCCGTTGACTTTCTTCTGGCATGAAATGCCTAATGGGCTCATATTGAAATTTTCAGCTTTTGCAGATTTCCAGTAGAAGTTTGAATAATAATATTAGTGATAATGAACGATATTCGTTAAGCACATACTATGGAGCCACACCATGTTTAGATGTGATGCGTGCAGGGGAATTGATAGCTAATGGTAAGGTCAGCGAGGTAATTGACAGCACAGCGAGCAGTTAATAATAATAATATTGATGAAGACGGCATTGATTAAGCGCTCACTATGTGGTAAAGCATAACATGAAATAGAAATAATAAAATAAGTAGATGATGACATCACAGAGAGCAGTTAACAATTAACATGCAAAAGCAACAATAAAAATAGGCGGATGATGCCCACAGCAGAAGGTTGAATTGTCAATGTGGCAGTCAAATCAAAAAGGCTAATGGCAAGGCGAGTCCAGGTACTCCTGGCAGAATTGTCTCTAAAGTGGAGGAGGTTGGAGTTATGTGGATGGCAGTTCTGGAGTCGTTCGGAACTGTTAGAGGGTTCATTGGAGAGGGAAACGCTTGGGAAGAAGAGTAAACAGCCAACGGGGTAGGGGGTGATGGGAGAGCAGGGGAACACAATGTCCCACGGCCCCGGTTGGCCACCTGGAGGGACTAAATAATCGCTTCAAGGGGTACGTTTAGTGATGATGGGGGGGGAGCAGTCCAGGGAAGTTGGATGCTCAACAGAGAGTTTCAACTCTGGAGGCTTATCAGGGAGATAGAGGTAGAGCTACTGACATGCCACGGGGGCCTACGGTGGGGGAGGGAGCCTCGGTGACCTCGGACTGAGAGATGAAGATGTCCAGGAGGGTGACGGCCGTGAGCCCGGCCGCAGGTCATGGGAGGTCCAATAGCAGGCTGCTCGAGAGGGGAGATCCCGGGCCCTCGTGTCGGCAACAGGAGGGGAAAGATCCTTCCGGGAACAGGGGCACCGCGGTCCGATACGGGGCGAGTCTCTCTGCATTGGGGATCCCCGGCCTTCATGGTGGCGTCCGGAGGGGCTAAGATCCTTCTGGGAGTGGAGAACCCCGCGGGTCCGCTGGCGGGGCGGCTCTCTCAGGATCGGGGATCCGGGGCCCTAATGGTGACGTCCGGAGGGGTTATGATCCTTCTGGGAGCTGGGCGCCCCTGAGGTGCGATGGCGGGTGGGCCACTCAAGTCGGAGATCCCAGGCCCGAATGGCGGGAGACCGGGAGGAGAAGGACCCTTCCGGGGGGATGGGAGCCCCGCGGTAAGCGCTCAATAAGTACATTTGAATGAATGAATAAAGGAATGATGGCGGGCGGGGCTTTCGGGATTGGGAAGCATGACACCAAGGTTGTTGGTTTGTGAGACTGTAAGGATGACAGTGCAGTCTACAGTGACAGGAAAGTCAGGGAGAGGGCAGGGTTTGGTACGGAAGATAAAGAGCTCAGTCTTGGACATGTTGAGTTTTAGATGACGTGCAGACCTCCAGATGGAGATGTCCTGAAGGTTGAGGAGACGCCCTGAAGGACCAGCCTCCACCCAACGGTGGGACTCGACCCCCACCAAATGGAGACCTACACCCGAGATTCCTTTCAGTTTCAGCTCTGGATTTCCCTCCTGGAGGGCAGAATTCATGCAGTACGAATTAGATGGATTGCCCACCCCAATCCTCCGACAGCTTTGGCAAAAGGGTTCCCAGGGGAAACTGGAGGGGAGGAGTGGGCACCGGAGAAGGGGAGGAGGACTAAACCCTCACCCCCACTCTAAATCTAACCTGGTCAGCCCTGTCCAAATGCTTAGCCTCCCCCAGTGGTTCGGGGGGCAGACACTCTCCACACCCAGCCTCGAGGTTGGTGAATTTGGTAGCAGGGAAGTGGTGGGTTTCTCGTCTTCGTGGACCTGGGGGGCTCACAATTTTGATGATATCCGAGCGTGATACCGGGAGTCTTTGACGGTTAGAAGGACATACTCCGGCATCTGGGGTCTTGGGACAGGTGTCCGTGGAATATGACCTGATCCAAGTATCTTTGACACTGCCGGAGGAGATGCCTGAAGGATCCCTAGCAGTCGGGTAGATTTCTTTGTTTGGATTGGACATGTTTGTACAGACCCAGCTGAACTCCAGAGTTGGGTTATGGACTCTGGCCTTTGACCGTGGGGAAGACAGAAACAGACCAGACTTGGAGGGAGCAAGGTATTACTGCTGGTGAAAGCCCCATTACTGCCATCACTGGTATCCGCGGGACCGAAGTCCCTCCAGTGGCTCGCGCTGCTGTGACCAAACTGTTGAAGGACTTTTTTGACCGGGGGGTACTAGTGGAGTCGGCACACACTCCATTCAATTCAGTGTGGTGGCCTGGTGGCTGTCGGTGGACTATCGTTCCCTTGAGCACCCAGACTGGACCCGTTGCATGCTGCTGTCCCTTCTATGGCGGGCAATTCTCAGCCAGATGGAAAGTCCTGTCCCTACCATGGATGGGCAGCCATCGATGTGAAAGAAATGTTCTTCTTGGTCCCACTCCAGGAACGGGACCAGGACCAGGATAGGAAGGGCGACAATACACGTTGAGGGCACTTGCCCCAGGGAAGCACTTCAAGCACGGTCCTAGGCTCTTAGCCATCACGCACGAGGCACTGGCCCAAGAAGCTGGATTGGGTAAACCTGTCACCCTGGTGTTACCGTCCTCCAGTATATAGATGATATCCTCGTCGGGAAACATGACCAGGAACCAGTGGCAACAGCACTGAAAGCAATCAGGACCCCGTCCCCCCCCACAAAAGGAAGATCTACAAGGAACTGTGAAGAGAGCTGTGGTCCAGAGGCTGGTCTCTGTAATCTACAGCCTTGTACAGGCAAGAGTTACTTGTTATCGGCCCTACGGCCTTGCCTAGACGGGTGTTGCTTGTTACTGGCCTTGAAGGGGACAGAATTGCTGTGTTTAGCTATAAACACAGGAACATGGAAAAAAACAGAATGAGACTGAAAGATATGAAAGTCTTTCTGCTAAACCCAATAAACAGTCTCCTTGTCCACTTTGAGACTCGCCTGGCCTGTGTGCTACCATTGCGCGGCCCGTCTCCCCGCTGCGCTGGACGCATGGAGGCAGAAGGCAACAGTGGCTGGCAGGAGAGGAGAGCCAAGGGACTAAATCAGGGCGACACTGAAAAGAGTGGGAGATGAGGGAAAATGGGGCGTAGTCTGGGAAGGCCTCTTGGAGGAGAGGCTCCTTCAGTAAAGCTTTGAAACAGGGGAGAGTGGTTGTCTGTTGGACTAGAGGAAGGAGGGAGTAACAAGGCCAGAGGCAGGACGTGAACAAGGGGCCGGCGGTGAGACAGGTGAAAGGGAGGCACAGATTAACGCTAGAGGAGCAAAGTATCTGTCTAGGCTTGTAGAAGGAGACAGCGAGATGAGATAAAGGTGGGGGGCAAGGTGATGGGAGTGCCTTAAAGCAATGGAAAGAGTATTTGTTAGCTACGAAGGTGGATGGGCAACCACTAGAGTTTTTGAGGAGTGGGGAGATGTGATCAGAACGTTTTTATAGAAACGTTATCTGGGAAGCAGAGAGAAGTTCGGAGCGATGGAAGGGTGTATGTGGCCGGAGGCGAGAAGTAGGGTGGGGGTGGGGGAGGTAAGAGACGGAAAGTTATGGTAGGGAGTTCGTTGCCCGGTCTTGTTTCTTCCCCGCAGGAAGTTGGCAATCTGCTGTGGAGAGGAGAGTGGGACCCCACCAATCCAGGATCCCTGCTGGTACGGCTGGCCTGTCTGGGTGTAACGACCATGCATGGACGGCTGAGACAATCTCAGCCGCTGTCACTGGCTGAGACAATCACTGACCAGCTTCCAATCGATTATGAGGCACAGCCCTACCTGGGTCTGCCTGCACCTTCCACATCACCGTGGTCTGTGTGCACTAGTTTCTGGCCATTCCTTTCTGCGGTGGAGTGGACGCGGGGTGGAACGACGTTACGTATCTCATCGGACTTCACAGGGGGGGATGCTTGGTGGGGTTTGGAGGTTATAACCCCTCTAGACGAACCCCTTTGTTGTAACTTCAGAAGGGGTAACCTTCCACCTGGGACAGTACGAGGGGTGTCCCCTTCACCGTGTGACTGGGCAGAACACACTCTAAAAACGTCGTGGTACCGTCCACAACGCCACTATCCCCCGGAGCAAGGGGAGACCGTCAGAGCCCGGAGACTTTTGAGACGTGATGGTTTTTCCAACGTGACCAGCTGTGATTTAGGGACTCTCACCCAACCGCCCTAGTCCCAGCCAGCTGTTTAAGGACATTGGCCCCAATACTACAGTGGTTGAGGGACGCCCTCGTCCTGAGCGGAAGGAGATCCGGGACCCCTATATATCCTCCATCCGAACGATGCAGCAACTATTAGCACCCTCGCCTACCTGTCGGCTTCGCCTGGTCTCACCTGTATCGGCCTCTGCCCTGGAATCGTCGGCGCGAGACCAATGCTCTACAAGGGCCTCTTCCAGAGCCAGAGTGGCTTGTTGTCCTGAAGGTCGTCTTCCCAGGAATCACTTCCCCTAAATTATTGGGCAGACTGAGTTAGACGTGGCCCTGTCCAATCCTATAGGGCACCGTGACCCGGATGGCCAATGGGTCCAAGAATGCGGTCACTGCCCTCCGAAGAGGAGGTATGAGGACTCTAGTGGGTTGGCCCTCCAGGGGTAGGTTTGCTTTGGACAACTTCTAGCCAGGACAGGGACCGTGTGTTACCATTACTATCAAGTCATTTCCGGACTCCTAACGACTTTATGGATATATTTTCTCCAGCATGCCCCTGTCTCTGTTCTGCATAATCCATAACCGTGCTGTGAACGGTTTCTTCCGCTATCGTTGCTACGTCTGTCTCTTTCGCGTTTTCCTTGGACTTTCCTAGCGAGAGTGTCTTAGCTCTAGCTCTAAGCATAGACTTAAATCTATACTACCCTTAACCCCCCACCTTATAAGGGTATCTTTTCAGCTTCGGATACTCATTTGTCATATGGCAAATGAAAGATGTGTCAAAAACCTCACCTGTGTAAGCAGCTTGTGCTCAGTATGTGGACGGTTTGGTGCCTGGGACCAGTGGTCATGAAGTGAGCCTTCCCCGAGAGCGAGTGCTATTAAAGGTCTTGGAGCGAGCTGTGGTCCTCTAGTTATAACCTATCCCTTAAAGCTACTCTAACCTTGGCATAGCCTATGCCCTAAATCTAACCTCAAGCCTAACCCTAACCCTACTCATTAACTTAACTGGAATTCTAACCTTCAGCCCAGCCCTTAACGAGGACACTAGCCCCTTAATCCTTAACTTTAACTCTAGAGGAGCGCCTAACCCTAATCTCCCAGGCTTAACTTCCTAAACCAAACTTTACCTCCAACCTGAGCCTTAACTGTTATGAGGAAATCCTTTCATTCTCTGTATGTATTGAGCACTTACAGTGTGCGGAGCCTCTGTACTAAGAGTTGGTACAATGAAACGATATGCAACCATAACAATGAAACAGACACATTCCCTGCCCCCAATCCAACTCGCAGTCTAGAGCGGGGAGACAGGCATTAATGCGAACAATTTGAATACCAAAAGAGGGGATGATTAAAGAGGGCAAGTCAGGGCAACGCGGAAGCGTGGGAGAAGGGGAAAAGAGGACTTAGTCAGGGAAGGTCTCCTAGGGGGAGAAGGCATCTTTCAAAAAATCTTGAGTGTTGTATTAGAGGAGGGAGGATATTCCAGGCAGGCCACATGGCAGGACCTGAGCGAGTTGTCCGGTGGCGAGACGGAGCGAGATCGAGGTACAGTGAGAAGCGGAAGCGAGAAGCGGGTTGTTGTATGGAGAGTTACCGAGGTGAGGTGAGAGGAGGGACAAGGATTATTTGTTTTGATGTCTTTCTCCCTGCACCCCACAGGATTGTGAGCTCGTTGTGGGCAGGAATTGTCTCTCTCTGTTGCCGTTGTGTACTCTCTCAAGTGCTTCGTATAATGCCCTGCACGCAGTAAGCGCTCAATTAGTACGGTTCAAATGAAGAAAGGTGATTTAAAGGCAATGGTGAAGGGAGTTTTTTGTTGACACGAAGGTCGATGGGCAAACACTAGATTTCCTTGAGGAGTGGGGAAAGGTAATCCTCAACATTTCTGTAGACAATTTGATCCGAGCAGCAGAGGCTAATCTGGACTGGAGTTGGGAGGGACGGGAGGTTGGGGGGGTGAGCAAGGAGTCTGATACAGTCATCAGTGCAGGATAGGAAAAGTGACCCGTAATAACGCTGTGGCCGTTTGGATGGAAAGGAATTGGCAGAATTTAGCAACGTTGGGGTGGGTGGGAGCAATAAGATTTACTGAGCGCTCACCCCCCTCTAGGACACCTTCCCCGACTGAGCCCCCTTTGTCCTCTCCTCCTCCCCATCCTCCAGCCCGCCCTTCCTCCTTCCTCTCCTCACAGCAGGTGGATTATGGTTGTACAGATTTATTACTCTGTTGATTTTTACTTGTACATATTTACTATTTATTTTGTTAATGATGTGCCTATAGTCTTTTAATTCTATTTCTCCTGACGATTTTGACACCTGTTTTGTACAGTACTCTGCACACAGTAAGCGCTGAATAAACACAATTGATTGAATGAATGAAAACATGGCCCACATTTGCTTTTTCCTGTTGTGTAGTCAAATGAAGTGAATCGGTGATCCTGTGCAAAGAAGAAACACCAGCTCCAGATTTTCTGTTTTACCCTATAGGTTGGGGATTTCCGAACGCACATGTTGCAGGGAAGAAAGTTGAGCGAATGTATGTTTCGCTCTGTTGCTTTAAAACTCCGCTAGCAGCCAAATGCCCAGGAGGCGCCTCTTGAAATTTTAACGATTCAAATCAACGTCCAAGAGTAAGTAGAGTAAAAGTGTCTTGATCGTTGTTCTGCTGTGTACAACCCCTCAGGTGTCTAGTCTTTCTTGTTGGTTGAGGAAGCAGAGAGAAACAGTTTTTCTCTCAATTGTTACTTGCGTTGAAACCGGCTCTGGTGCGAAATGCTAAGGGGGGAATTCCTGAAATTGCAACCGTTCAGTCGCTGGTAAAATAATAACAAAGGAAACAGCAGATCGTCTATCTACCGATCAAGAACTGTAGTGGTACAGTCCATCAGGGTGTCTAGTGTTCCGCAGTGACCATTTGTCTTCTCTTTTGCTAAATGGGCAAAGTTAAATGAGAAAGCAGGTTGAATGTGGGTTTCTCTCAGACGTACCAAAGCCATTTGCGTTGAAACCCATATGGTACGAAATGCCCTGTGCTCGCCTTGAAATTTTCAGATGCTTAGTGCGATGTGCAACAGGCAATGTTGTCAGAGGAAGCAATTTGCACTACTCGCAAAGCTCAGCACAAAAGGAGTATAGTTGATCGTGCCTTAGGACATTTTTCTTTTAGCCGGCTAAAGTAAGAGTGACTGTGTTGAGGAGATATATGTTTTTCTACATTCTGGATAGGGTCACTCGTGTTGAAGCCCCTCTGGCACAAAATGCTAAACTGGAGCTTCATGGAAATTTCAAACGTTTCGTTTACAATGTTAAAATACTGTTCAGGTGCAACAGAAGATCTCTGCACTGTAATTTGCCAACCATCGGGAGCCTTAGTGGTTCTGCATGTACCATCTTTGCTAAGTAGACAAGTTTAAATGAGAAAGTTGATGCAACTGTGAGTTTTCTCTCAGGTCCTTTCAAAGAGGGCAGTTGCGGTGAATCTCTTATGGCAAGAAATGTTTTAGGAAAGCTTTTTGAAATTTTGAATATTCACTGCCACATAAAACAGTACTAGAAGCTATCCACACCGCTCCTTACTCCTGCCCACCAGGAGTCTAGTCATCTGGTTTCTACCATCATCATCATCAATCGTATTTATTGAGCGTTTACTGTGCGCAGAGCACTGTACTAAGCGCTTGGGAAGTACAAATTGGCAACATATACCCAACAGTGGGCTCACAGTCTGAAAGACTTCAAAGCAGCTTCATGGAACTAAAAGCGAAAAGCAGCTTCATGAAACTTCGGTTGCTCAGCTCCCTGTTACATAATTCATATGCCTGCAATGATCTTTGAACGCAACGTAGCAGGAATGTGGTGTCCTTGCATGGACAATTTTTCTCTTATCCTGCTAAGCCGGCAACTTCACTAAAAAGGTTTTGTGAAACCCTTCAATGACGCGAAATGCCATTTGACCTCTTCTTGAAATTGCTTATGTTCACACAAAAGGAACTTAGTCCTGTCAGGTAACATTTTTCTTCTAGCCTGCTAAAGTGCTGACAAACTCTGCGTTACTTCCATTCTGAAAACGTCATTTGCGTCAAAACTTCCGTGGCACCCAATGCTCTTAAGACCCTTAATCAAACTTTAAACGTTCTGTCTCGTGTAAAGTAGTTCCTACAGAAACGGAAGATGCCTAGACTCGACTGTGTAGTATGTTCTGCATATGCTATTCTTCTTCTATCTTGCTACATCAGCAAGCCAACTAAAAAATAATGATTGTGTGTTTCCCTCAATCTCAGTAATAAAGCCGCGGGCGCTGAAACCATCCTGGTAAGAAATGCTATAAAGATTCTGTTGGAAATTACGAATATTCACTTCCATGTACAGCAGGTACATAGTAAGGAAGATGTCTGACACTGACACTTGTCCCACACTGTTCCGTGTAGTGTAGTGTTCTGCCTGGGTCATTTTCCGTCTTCTAACCCAGTTTCACTAGTAAGAGTGAATGTGTTCAATCAATATACGCGTTTTTGTGTGTGTGTCTTTTCGTTGAATTCCCAATGGCAAGGAATTAGATCCGAAAGGTTCATGAAATTTCCATCTAAAATCGTTCATACAGAAAGAAAAGATGCCCACAACGATCTTTGAAGTGTAGTAATGCAACGTACCTGGAATAAGGTGCTCCGCAATCCACTATTTTCCTCTTAATCTGCCTCTATGACGCTAAATACCATTTGACCTCTTCTTCAAATTACATACAACATCAAAACAGTCACAAACAGAAGCAGCCTAGTCCTCTCATGAGTCATTTTTCATCTAGCCTGCTTAAGTGAGGATGTGCTGACAAACTGTCCGTGTTTCCATTCTGCAAAATGATACTCCTTTGACACTATTTTGTCTTTAGAATGTTCAATTACCGTTCTGTCTCTTGTACATAAACAGAAGATGCCTGCACTCTAAGCACTTTCGTAATGTGCAGCCCATCATTAGTCCAGTGTTTTGCATTTCCCGTGTTTTATCTATCGTGCTAAATAAGCAGGTTAACTAAAAATTCGTTAATGTTCATTTCTCTTCAATCTTAATACTAAAGCAGGGGGCTTTGAATCCCGCATGGCATGAAATGGCAAAATATCTCTTCTTCAGATTGAAAATGTTCAGATTCATGTGCAACGGCAACATTGATAAGTGTTCCTCAGTGGTCAGCACGGAAGGAGCCTAATGCTCGCATGATTCCGTTTTCTTCTGGCTTGCTTAGTATTGGGAATGTGCTGACAAAAGATGGGTTTTCTCCATTCTGTAAAAGTCGCCTGCGTGGCTATCTTTCTGGCTATGCTCTTTGAAACCTTCTTTTAACTTCAAAGGTTCTATCCCTGTCAAATAGCGCATTAAGAAGCAGAAGACACAGTCAAACAGTGTTTGACGTGTTTCTTCTCTCATGTTATGTGGGTGAATAAAAATATTATTGCTGTGTTTGTCTCTCAATCTTCATAATACAGCCCCTTGCGTGGTAACCCGTGTGACCTGAATTGTTCTAAGACTTCTTCAGGAAGTTGTCAAAATTCCAAATCTGCCAAGTAGGGAAGATAGCTACACCAATCCTTGCTCAACAGCGCGGCTCAGCTCCATGTCAAATAGAAAAAGAAGATGCCTACAACTATCTACAGGGAATATGATGCTTTGTACGAAATAGTGTTCTCCTAATCGGGCCACTTAAATAAGAAGGCTTAGTGAAATCCTTATGACACGAAGTATACTATTTGACCTCGTCTTGAAAGTACACATGTTCAGAGCTATGTACAACAACAAAAGAGTCACAAAAGATAGCTACCAATAGATCGGGGTCCCGCAATGCTCGTCACAGAAGGAGCCTATTCCTCTTAATGAGTCATTTTTCTTCAAGCCCGCTAAGTCTGAAGGTGCCGATGGACTGTGCGTTTTCTTCGTCTGGAATTGTGACTTGCCTTGAAACTCCCGTGGACCAATTGGACTTATTTAATGAGCTGTCATGAAACGTTAAACTTTCTGTTTCATAGGAAATAGCTCAAACAGAAAAAAATGTCCACCACCTAGTACCTTCTGAATCAAGGTTCATCAAGGTACTAGAGTGCTTCGCATTGGTCATTTTTCTTCTATCTGGCTCAGCAAGCAAGTTAAATAAAAAAAATCTAAGCAATGTGATTTTTCTCTCAATCTGAATAAAAAAGTCGCTTGTTCTGAAACCCGCATGGCACGGAATGCCAAAAGTACGCTTCTGGAAAATTCAAACTTTCAGCTTGCTATATTGCAAAGATACCAGCACGGGAGAGAACTACACTGATCTTTAACTTCCAGTGTTCCGCACAAGCGTATAGCCCACAGCATGAGTCATTTTTCATGTAGCTTTTTTGAATGTTGAATTTGAATGTGTGGAATGAAAATGTGTTTTGCCAATTGGGTAAATGTCACTTGCGTTGGAACACGCATGGCAAGAAACAGCGACAGAAATGTTCTTCAGAGAACACATGCTTATTTTCAGATGAAAAAGGAGCAATGTTTAATGCTCCTCAGTGTTCCGCACAGAAGGAACCCAGTGGTCGAATGATTCATTTTCCCTTTTTACCCGCATAGTAAGGGTGAATGGGGGTGAAAAACTGTGCGTTTTCACCATTCTGGAAAAATCACTTTCCTCTCTCTCTTTTCTTACGAAGTGCTGGTTTGGATCTCCTGTTAAAACTCCAATGATCTGTCCGTGCAGGATAGTTCACACAGGTACAGAGGCATGCAGCCCATCTTTAGTCTAATGTTCGGCACGGATCACTTTAATTTAATAAAATGTTGGCAGTGGTTTTCTCGGAATCTCACTGTAAAACCGGTGACCTTGAAACCTGCGTTGTACGACACCTCTTCTGGATATAGCAAATATTCAGTGCTATGTACAAGAGTAATAAAAGCAAGGAAATAGCTACACTGATTCTTGTCTCCTAATGCTCAGCAGGAAAGAAGTGTAGTCTTCTGATTGAGTCATTTTTCTTCTATCCAGCTAAAAAAGTGAGACTGTGCTGACAAACTTTGCGTTTCCTCCATTCTGGAAAAGGACCATGGGTTGAAACTCCCACAGCAACAAATGCTCATAAGAACTTACACTAAACTTGAAACGTTCTGTCTCATGTAAAATAGTCCATGCAGAAACGGAAGCAGTCTGCACTGTGTTCTGTAATCTAGTGTTCTGCATTTGCCATTTTTCTTCTACCTTGCTACGTAGGTAAGTTACCTAACAAACAATTATGGTGTGTTTCTCTCAATGTTAATAATAAAGCTGTTTGCGGTGATACCCTCATGGCACAAAATGCTATAAGAACTCTTTTGGAAATACTGGGTTCCATGTACAACACTAATACTAGCATATATCTAAAAGGAGCGTAGTCTTCGGCATGAGTCATTTTCCGTCTACCTTGTTTAGAGTGAATGTGATCAGTGAATACGCGGTTTGAACCATTCCGTTAAAGTCTCAGTTCATGTAAAACAGAAGATACTTACACGCGAGTATGCTCTGTGGTATGCATCCCATAAAGGGACTAGTGTTCGGTATTTATCATTTCCCTTCTACCTTACTCAGTATGCAAGTTAACTAAAAAATTCACTTACATGGTTTCACTCAATCTTAATTGTAAAGCTGCTTGCGTTGAAAACCCGTATAGCACGAAATGTCAAAGGAACGCTTCTGGAAGTTGCAAACTTTCAGGTACTTGGACAACAATAAAGACAAAGGCATAGAAGTCATCTACACTGATCTTTATCCCGCATCGTTCAGCGCCAAAGGAGTTGTAGTCTTCTGCATCAGTCATTTTCCTTGTAATTTGCTAAATAAGGCGAATGTGTTGAACGAATGTACGACTTCTCAATTCTGCAAAAGTCGCCTGCGTTGAAACCCGCATTTCAAGGCTTTTCATAAAAATTCTTCTTCTGGTGATTCATGTTCAGTTTCATCTGCAGCGTTAAAACTGAAAGATGGTGCTCAGTGTTCTGCCCCGAGGGACACAGTTCTCGGGTGATTCGTTTTTCTTCTAGCGTACCAGAGTAAGGGTGACTGTGCTGGCAAACTGTGCATTCCTCGGATTGAGACATTTTTCTTCCAGCCTGTTAAGTGAGAGGGAATGTGTTCAATGACTGTAGTCAACGCGCCTTTTCCATTGTGCTGAGATCTTTAGGTTGAAATCCCACTGGCACGAAGTGATATCTGAGAGTTTCATGAAATTTCAACTGCTTGGCTCTGTGTGAAATTATTCATCTAGAAACGGAAGATACCTACAACGATCCTTGTACTGTAGTATAGTGCACACCAGGAATATGATCTTCTCCATGTCCCAATTTTCTTTTATCCTGCTAAATTGGGTTAACCAAGAAGGTTAATTGAATGTGTGGTTCTCTCAATTTTATCAGATCCCTTGCGGTCAAACCTTTTCGGCACAAAATGTTATAGAGGAAGTTAATGAAACTTCAACTACTCAGGTCCAGGTAAAGCATTAATACAGGAACAGAGAAAGCTACGACAATCCCGACGCTGTATCGTGCAGCACGTGGGGAGAATTGTCTTCTGTATGTTCAATTTGGGTTCTATGTTTTCGGTATGCAAGTTGAATAGGAAATGTTGATTAAATCTCCATATCTCTTAATATCTCTTATAAGCCATTTACCTTGAAACCCACACGGCACAAAATGGCATGCGCACGCCTCTTCACATTTCAAATGGGTCAGTTTCATGTGCAATAGCAATAGAGTCACCCAAGACACCTACACTTCTCCTCGCCCCGCAGTGCTCGACATAAAAGGAGTCTATTTTTGGCAGGAGCCATTTCTCTTCTGGCTTGCTTGTCCAACCACAATAGAGTAGCAGAAGACAGCTATACTGATCCTTTTCCTGAAGTGTTGAGCATATACGGAGTCGGGTCCTCGGCATCATTCGTTTACTTCTAGCCTGCTAATTAAAAGTGAAGATGTTTTCTCCAATCTTTGAAAGTCGCTTGTGTTGAAAACCTTCTGGCACGAAATGCTGAATGGGAATTTCATGAAATTTCAAATGTTCACTTCCATGTAAAATAGTAATACAGAAACAGAAGACGCCTACCCTGATCCTTGCACTCCGACAGGAGTCTAGTGTTCTACATGCATCATTCTTTTCTCCCAGCTTTCTAAGTAGGCAGGCTATACTAGAAAGTTGATAGATCGTGTTTCTCTCGAACCTATCAGACCCACTTACCTTGAAACCCTTCATTTATTATATATGCGTTCTTTTTGAAATTTCAAATGTTCAGTTCCATGTGCAACAGCAGTGTGGTAACAGAAGCTAGTGTTTTGCAAGTGCCATTTTTCTTCTACCACTACGAAGGAGTAAAGTTGTGAGAAAGTGTGTTTCACCCTCGTTTGGAAAAGTCAATTGCGTTGACCCTCCTCTGGCATGAAATGCCAAATGGACTCTTCTTGAAGTTTCAATTGGTTCAGTTCCACGTAGAAGGTTCAGTAATAATAGTAGGGATCATGACGGTATTTGTTAAGTGCTTCCCATGTGTCACACCCTGTTCGTAGCGCTTGGGTAAATACAAGGATATCAGGCTGCCCAACGTGCGGCTTAGAATCTTAATCCCCGCTTTGGAGGTGAGGTCCAGAGAAGTTAAATGTCTGGCTCAAGGTCACACAGCAGACAAGTGGCGGGGCCGAGAATAAAACCCACGCGCTCTGACTTCCAAACCCGTGCTCTTTCCACTAGGCCCGGCGGCTTCTCGCGAACAGAAGTTACTTACTCTATCTGGAAGTTTTGATTCAGTTCCATCTGAGTATCTAGGCGTGATACTCAGCCTAGAGTGTACAGCCTTGCGGGGGTCCCTTCGGCATCTTGCCGTTTTTCCTCTCTTCCCATAAGTAAGCAGGTTGGGTGAACGTGTTTTTCCTCTCCATCTTAGCAAGCGTCACTTGCGTTAAACTCCCTCTATCATGGAAGGCCAAATGCATTCTTCCGGAAACGGAAACGAAAAAGGTTCAGCTCCAGGTAAAATAGTAGCAGAAGATAACGACACTGATCGTCGCTCTGCAGTGTACACGCGATCTGGAATCTAGTCTTCTGG